>NW_024468401.1:0-25278 GCF_002104995.1 Linderina pennispora
GCTGGTGCTGATCATCTTTACATAGGTTACTTGTTAATCGAATACATCTAGTGGAGCCTGCGCGGCAGCAGCGGATTCTGGCGTACCTCGTCGACACGATTGCGGTGGATCTGGAATGACGGTGTCACCCATTTGCCGCACGAGCACTGCGCACCCGCCCAGTTGAACGCGCCCAGCTTCGCGTCGCACTTTGGGCAGCACACCTTGTTCTCCACCAGTCCGGTGTCCACACCCTCCATCCACGCCATCGGCTCGACAAACAGCGACGAGCAGCGCGGTTCTGCGGGAACGCATGCGGCGTATCCATCCCACTCGCATTACGCTTGTTCCATGAAAACGCAACCTGCCCAGGACCCGGCTGGTGCTCCAGCACATTTGCCTCGGTCACCAACGGCCGACGACACTTTTTGCACCGCCACTGCCGCTGCGCCGGCATCGGCTGCGCCAGCGGATCAGCCCCCAGCTCTACGTGCTCAACAGACCCGTACTCCCTAAAGTGCTCGGCACTGTGGTTGATCAAGAACCGCGATACAGCGGCTTTGACGGTGTCACTCGTACCGCAGATCGTGGTACAGCTCCAGCTGGTCCATGAAGCCTGGATTCGGATGCACCTGCGGCCGCCTGGCCTTCATCGCCTCTAGCGCTTCATCCCGCCCCACATCGTCTTTCTGCATGATGTACGCCAGCGCCACTGTAGCGCTGCGCGACTGCCCCGCAGGCAGTGCACCAGAATCTGTCCCCCTGATGAAATCGCATCCTTAATGTACTCGTTGCACTCGGGAAGTACTGGATAATGTTTCCTGCTCCATGTCTTCGATGGAAATGCTCTTGTATGTGAACTGGTTCGGGGTACGAGGGCGTGTAGTTGGACGCGACTGTCAGGATATGTGTGATGCCGTGCTCCTGCAGCTTTGCGCGGTCGCTCTCTGCCATGGCGCTGCCCACAAACAGCCCGTCGATGATCTTGTCCATAGTGTGCTGTATTACAAACCCTTGATGCCCGTTCATTAAAAGGATGAATTGCAAAGAAATTCAAAGAAAAGCATTGAGCAGCTCGAGAGCCGAGCAGCCAAAAAAAAAAACCTATGTCTGGAGTTTTGCCACCAAAAGACTAAGCGCACAATTGATTTGATCGTGAATTAAACCAGGGTACATGCACAGCTGCTCTCGCCATGTCGCCTCGTCCGGCTAGCCGGTAACAAGGCAATTCTGGCGCCCTGCAGCTGGGCCCAAGACTGGTTTGGTCCCACCGGGGACAAAATGTGGTTTTCTACGAAGCTCTTATCTAAGGGCTAGGAGTGAGTATATTCAGCTTCATCATCAGAGCTCGATATGCACCTCGTTGATATGAGATGTAGGCGTCGGTGTCTCGGGCACAAGCGAGGTCGCATCAGCACTGGTTGGCGTGAACTCAACGGTATCCAGCTCCTCTTCGCTCGACCCTGCATCATCGTCGTCCTCATACGGCAGATAATGATCCGGCGTGGATTGTCTTCGAACGCAGTATATGCTAGCTGAGCAACCCGAAATGGTATTTGACCACAAACTCGACAGTCTTGGTGTATTGTGTTACGCTGTCGCTGTACACGGCTTCATACACACCACCACATGCGAAAATCCACGTAATCAGGTGTCACTGTAGTGGTATATAGTATCTAGCTGTACTTTGGCCGATTTTCATTCTCGCCGCTGCTCATAGTCGCAAGCAATCCGGATGTGGGTAGCAGGGTAGAAAATCCTCACCAAAAAATGTGTATGGGCCCTGGTGTAAATTCGGGGCATGTACCGCGCATGTCAATGTTGTAGCGAGCAGGCCCGACAATCGCTCTTAGTCTTGACCAGTTCGATGCTGAGCCTGTAATCGGCATTGGCCATCACGCCAAAAGGGTAAAGTGTTGTCCAAACAATACTAGATTTCGATGCTGCCTCAGTTTCCTCATCCCCGCTTGTGACCCGCTCATTTGTATTGTGAGGAGGCGCTAAGGTCTCAAGCTCCGACTCCAAGGTATGTACACCACATAGCCTATTTAAATATTTTGGTGCGAGAATCTCTGGGCTGACGATATTGCATGAAGGAGCTCATCGAGCTGGCATTTGTTTGGCAGCAAAGCAGAAGATCCCTTTGATTTCCTCAAAAACTGACACGTCAACTATATTAAAAAGCCGGCCCTTACACATGCTGCCACGTCCACACCTCACATGTGCCTGCCCATCAGCATGTTACAGCAAACATAAGTAGCATGAACTACGTGTGGTACAGGACTCCTGTTTGCAAGTACCTTATCTAGATGGCCATCTCTTGCGCCTGGCACACAATAATAATGCTCGGGAGCGCAGCAATCTCACGAGCCAATGTAGCTCTAGGATCGCTGGAGAATTACAATCCTGACATGAGAGATGATGAGATCACTAATCTCGCATCATTGCTCGTACAGCTGTGCTATGGCGGCTGGCTCGGACCATGAGGACCGCTCCGGCTTGGACCAGTTCGGCTCGGTCTGACAGGTCGCACATGCTCTCGCGGGGCTTGTAGCACAATATATGAGCAGCCAGCTCGCAGCGTCGCTTATGTCGGCTTTTCCAGGATTATTTTATAAGCAATGAGAATAGCTGTACTTCCATTCGGAAACACCTCGGCAAAGAGCCTTGTACAGAGACACAATCAAGACACAGCACTACAGCAGTGAAAAATAAGGTGAGCCCACTATTCTCAAAAGCATTGGATAGTTTGCATTCTCTTAATAAGATGCAGTGCTTATTCTAGTTGCCAGCGTATTCAGTACATAAACAATGGCAACAATGGCATGGTGGTGGCACAAAAGCCACTTAAACACTATGATATTTGGAATGTATACAGCTCCACTGCTGTAGGGCTCAGGGGCTTAGGGGCTCAGGGCTCCGTTCGTCGAAGCGACCTAAAATGGCCCTAGCATCCCCATCTGTGAAAAGCTACAATATAATATCAAATACGCTTCTTCTTCTTTGCAGCTCCAGGTATATCATGCTCGCCAAGACTCTCGCCATCACTTTCCTTGCTGCTGTTGCATCGGCCCAAAAAGTCAGTGACCTATGCAAGCCCGGTAATGATAAATGCCTGGGACTCTTCTCTGGATTGAGGTGTACCGATGGACGGTATGAGGAACTTATTTGCGGGCATTATAAATCCTGCATAGCTAATAACGGCAAGGCTGACTGTGACTATGTAATTGATCAGTGATCCAAAAGCTTGCAGAGACATTGAGAGTTGCTTCTGAGGTGGTAGTATTCAATACTCAGTCACTGCCTTACCATACAGCAGGCCGATATATTAATACCACCCTCGCACAAGTCTTGTTGACAATATTTATGGTTGGTTGCTTCCAAATATATTCCCAAATGCATTTTGCGATGACCATTGAAGTGATATAACTTATAGCGAGATACCGAAATTTTGTATTGCCCACAACCTGCATACCCAGATCGATGGTCCACAGCTGTGGTACTGATACTGTGTGCATAGTAGGCTAATCGACAACATATGACCGTGTGAATAGCAAGTGTCGCTAAGCAACTGTTGGTAGGGCTACATTGTTAGAATCCAAGAAAACTGAGCAAAAGAAGGTGATAGCGTAGCGCTATGATCCCTGCTTATATGTGTTGTACGACTCTTGTCAATATCACCACATAGTTTGGGTGTCAATATCAGCTGTATATCTAAAGCCATTGTCTTCACTTGATAATTACTTTACGTTTTAAGAAGCAGTGTAGATAGCGATCATTTGGATAAGAACGCCTGCAGGCAGGAGTCCTGCTCTACACGTAATTCATACTAAGTGCTTGAACTCTAGACACAGGCTAGTCAGTGGCCAATGTGCCCTTGTGCCTAACCTGTATCGATATAACTCCGAGAACGGGTGGTCTTTGGAGCTAACTGTGGTTCTAGGATCGCCACAAGACTGCAGTCCACTATTCACTATACTCGAAGATTCATATACTCGGACAGTATCGCAATAATGGCTGCCCAATGAGCATATATGTCTGATAACAAGACCGCAGCCGGTATTGTCCAACAACAGAAGCACGAATGCCTAGACATTTCCTAAAACATCTTTCTTCTATAGCCTGTGTTTTTATACCACTGCAAAAAAGTTCCAGTCAACTTTATTGAGAGATCTAGTTTGCTAAAAGGTACAGTTACCGAATAATATTGATCGCTCGTAATCGTCAAATACTCCAAGCACAGCCTCTGCTTGTAATTGGGTGGGGTTTGTGATAAATTGGAGTGTGACATTTATACCTGGTGTTTGGCCCTCATCAAAAACAGCATCAAGTGCCTTTTTTTGTTCACGGGTAAGACTGCTGGGGTCAACCTGGACGATTCTACTCTCAATATAACCATAGTTGGATGCCCATATTTCCTTCACGCAAATGTACTGCTCGCGGGTTAGCTTAAACACTGCCGAAAGAGCAATGCCAGCGAGTCCAAGATTCAGACCAACAAATGATAGTGAAGGTAGTTTCATTTTAAAAGCTGAGCAAAAAAAATGCAAAGTTTCGGATCCCTGGTCAGAATAGTAATTATTTATAGGAGCTTGACTCAGGAATCCTTGTCAATATGCTCGAATATGTTGCAAAGCCCCGTTTGGAATATCAGTGAAGGATATACTAGGAAATTACAGTACTGTTTATTCCATAGGAATGACTTTGCTTCGTTTATTTCAAACCCTTAACAATGGTTGCGTTGTATATACGCCACAAGGGCCAGGCAATTGTTAAATTCCCAATATTGTGTGGGTAGCTGTATATGGCGTATTGCTGGTACGTTTATTTGGTGTGTAAATTAAGAAATATTTAAGGGGTATGTTTTGCATTGAAGGGAAGTAAAAAAAGGGAAAGGGTGTGCTATGCGGCCGCGTTTGTGCGCCATTATATCTAGCTGGCGAAACTAATATTAAAACGGACTACAGCTCACGATTAGTCATACGGCATACGTTTTTACATGGCACCCTGCACAGCGCATCAAAGGCTGGTAGGCATTTTCACTGAGCAGGCTGCAGTATAGCTCTCGCCGACGCCCGATTTGCCATCACCTGAGTCAACTGCTATGCTAATATCAGGTATGGCATCCTCACACAGGCAACAGTATTATCCTTGCATAAATCAATAGAGTCGGCAAGCAACTTCATAAATCAGAAACAGTTTACGTAGAACGATTTAGCTTAGAGGTGAAATCTGTATAATAAATGTAAAATCACTATTTCTGAATGTTGGTATGATCTTGCGAGCTGAGGTAGCCAGAAATAAAGTTAGTATTTGAGTCGAAAACGTCATTAGCCTGGTTAGCGCTGATATTGTTGGTATACATAGTGTTCTCGTTGAAGTTGGCATGGTTGAGGGCACTGTTAATATTGTTATTAAACACACTTACAAATGGAAAGTCTCAACCCCAGCCCCAGCCCTAACTCTAGCTGTATTGACGATGAATAAACTCGGACTCAGATGCAGGCACAGCATTGCTTGACAGTGCAATTGAAGCCAGAGCGATGAGAGCAAAAGTTGAGGTACAGGCGCTGGCTATAGTAAACAGAAGATAAATTTTAAGATAGGTGTTGAAACAAATTGATGCTGATACCAATTTTCGACATGTCAAGCGACATACGTCTGCTCAAACAGCTTGCTCACGTTGCCTGTTGTTCTATGCACCAAACAAGTGGATCCATTTTTGCTAGATGCAGGAACGCTATTCATCGAGTTGGTAGCAGTCTTGGTTGGAGTCTAGAGGCACCTTCCAGACAGCAACGAAGAGACACTTGCTCATGGCGTTGGTCCAGAGTATCAGTATTGCTCTTCTGTGAGGATCTACTTTATATCGCACTTCATTCTAGTGGAGACCCTATTTATTAACCCCGTCTGCACACCAAGCAAGCCTACCTTTCCTAGCTGGTGTAGAAGAATATGCACAAGTCCGTTGTCGCTGTATTATCAAGAGAAATGATGGTAGAGTGTATAGCTAGACGTTGGTGCTAGAATCTACTTGCAATGCTACGAAATTCAAAAGCAGACATTAATCAGAAGGAGAATCCACTTGATGTAGCGAGCTGTTTCTATCCTCTTCGTTTTCAAAAGTCTCAGACTCTGAAATATAGCTATTCTTAGCTTTCTCTGCCTCATACTCGGCCATTTCGATGATGTGCTTGGCTTTCTCTCTCTCGAATCGTACCTTATCTTCCTCATAATGCTTGATGTATGGCCTCTTTTCGTCGTCTGTCAAGCCACACCACTCAGAACCTAAGAGCCTGCCAATCTCGCCAAAGCGAGCGTTAGGGTTCTCTTTGCGGAGACGGTCGCGGTTAGCTAGAGCATAGAACATATATGCAGATAGAGGACGCTTGGGACCTTTTGGTCCCATTAGACTAAATTCATAGTGTCTTGCGGCCTGTTTGACAGATTCACCAGACTTGTTCATGGCTGCAGCAGAGGAAGACATCTGAAAAGAACGATAGACTGCTTGGGGTGCGCTGAAGAATAAATTGCCAATAGATAGTTGTGGATGAGTGGAGGAGGGGGTCGACACAGCCCAGCTTTATATCCAACGAAAGGCAGCAGAGAAACTGTGCATGGCTGCGCAATTTTCCATGGAGAGCGTGAAATCAAGCCGAGCAGTGGATTTACAGCCTGTTCCCAACAAGCGTGGGGCAGCCAATCATTTGTATATTTATTGGTAGCTTTCTTGGTATACCATCACCTTCCCTTTAGCATGCGCTCCTTGCAAACTGTCAGGCATAGTGGTTAACCTAGCCAGTGTCATCTGAGATAATGTGTTGGCACGTCAGACAACATCGATATTTGAACATACCGCATTGTTCTGTCTCCAGGGGGTGGTTATTGGTAAGAAGTGGCCCAGAGACATGTTTTCAACAATGGCAGTTTTGGGCTATACAAACTACATGAACTTGGTGAACATCTGTTGGCTCTAGACTGGCAGCAGCAACCGTGTACAGCCCATGTGTGAATCCAAGCATTGCTTTGATACTTGATCTCACGTGCCTCATATCAGCGCACCAATCGGAGTCCAGATCGCTGACTATCGAGAGTTGCTGTGATGACACGCTTGCTTGTGTACGCGTTCTGGGTAATGTTCGTGTCGAAAATTTTTTTAACACAATCCCTGTTCTCTTCAATTGAGCTACCCAATTCTCTATTTTCTGGCACCACTTGTACTGTTCAATCTTTCCTACTCCGACAACTGGGGTATGGTTAAAATGCGCGAGCCACGGGTCCGCGAACATTCAGACTCTGAGGACGTGGTCGTCAAAGCAAGTATCGGCCTTTTGTTTCTGCTGGCTGCGCAAAAAGTGCAAATGCATTCGGCATTCTAGGTAAACTGGGGCACCCTACTAATACTGACCTCTGGCTGTAGTCAAAGAAAGCGAAGGCGACGCACTCCAGAACGCTTGACAATGGAACCTGGGGTGACCACACAGGTGTGGTTCGCACGCGCGGAGTCCAGCAAAGGAACAGCGCACAGGGCATTGTGCCGGATATTGGCATTGTCGAGTGTGTCGAGTTGGTGGACTTTATGTGCCACGAGCACGTCAAAGTCAACCTGTGTCCCAAGGTGAACTTCATCACTGGCCAGAATGGCAGCGGCAAGAGTGCAATTCTGACCGCGCTGATTATTGCGCTGGGCGGGAAGGCGACCCTGACTAATCGCGCATCGAACCTAAAGGGTTTCATTCGTGAGGGCCAAGGCAAGGCGACAGTGCGGGTGCAGCTGCGCAATTGTGGTCCCGAGGCGTACCATCCGGAGCTGTTTGGTGCGTCGATTCTAGTGGAGCGGGTGCTGAGCAGCAGCGACTCGGGGTCGGCTTCACAGTTCAAGATCAAAAACGGCGAGAGCGGGGCAGTGGTGTCGCGCAAGAAGGAGGACTTGGTGGCCATTATCGACCACATGGCGATTCAGATCGATAACCCGATCAACATTCTGTCACAGGACGCAGCGCGCGAGTTCCTAGCCAGCACCAGTCCCGACAAGATGTACCATTTCTTCCTCAAAGGCACGCAGCTGATGCAGCTGAGCGACGACTTGGAGGCTGTGTGCAAGGCGATTACCCGGGCACAGGCCAGCATCGACCGCAAGAAGGAAGTGCTTCCGGAGATGAAGGCCGAGCGGCAGCGGTGGAAGCAGCATTACGACGACATGAAACAGGCACGCAACCTCTCTGAGCAAGTTACAGACCTCAGCAAGCAGATGGCGTGGGCGATTGTTGAGGAGGCGGAGAAGGAGGCAAGTGGAATCGAAGAGACGTTGCAGGTACATCAGCGAAAGATTGAGAAAATTGACGAAAAGGTCGCTGAAGAGAGTGCACGGATGGAGGAGATTCAGAGCAAGTCCAAGGAGCTGGCGGAGAAGGCAGACCGAGAGCTGGCGCAGCTGGAGCCATTACAAGCCGAACGCAGCGTCCCGTATCATGAGCTCAGCGAGATCAACGCTGCACTCCGCGAGTTTAAGCAGACAGAAGATGAGATGAACTCGGTTGCGCGCTCTACCCGACAGCGCCGCGACGCCATTGCCAAGGAGCTCGAGGCAGAGCGGGCACGGCTGCAGGGCGATGACAGGACAGGCCGCATCGCCATACAGAAGCAGGTCGGCACCAAGGAGGAGCAGATCAAGGCCGAGGAGGCCAAGGTCACGCAGTTGCAGGAGAAGCAGCTTGAGTACGAGAACAAATCGGCAGGGTTGCGCGAAAGCAAGAGTGCGCGGTACCGTGACGTTGACAAGCACACAGTTGCGGTAACCAAGTGCAGGAATGCGCTGGACAGCCTGGAGAAGCAGACCACCAACCATATGAATGCGTTTGGGAGGGGCGTGCCGGAAGTACTGGATCTAGTTGACCGGGCACAGTGGCGCGGTATGAAGCCAGTTGGGCCGCTGGGCAAGTTCCTGAAGCTGCGCGACTCCAAGTGGTCCCGGGTCATCGAGAGCTTGCTGGACAAAGTTCTGAATGCGTTCCTGGTTGAGTCGCATGCAGACCGACAAACTCTGGACGCCATTATGCGTCGGTGCGGGTGCCAGTCACGCATAATTATTTGCAACACCGAGCTGTTTGATTATTCGCATGGCGAGCCCGATCAGCGGTTTACAACTGTTCTGCGTGCACTGGATGTCAGCAACGAAGTGGTGAAGCGGCAGCTGATTAACCTGAACCGCATCGAGCAAGTGATTCTGGTCGAGCAGCGCGCGATGGGTGACAAGATCATGCAATCGAACAGGGGGGGATTCCCACGCAACGTGATAGCGTGTCTGACGGCCGAAGGGTACAGCGTGGGCACGCGGTCCGGGGGTCTGTCAACGCAGGCAATGCGAATGGTGCCGCAGTCCGGCCGCCTGGGTGAAGATGTGGCCCGGATGATTGAGCGCGAGAAGAAGCAGCTGGCGCAGCACAACGGAGAGCTGAACAAGGCGCAGCGTGCGCTGCAGCAGGTTGAGCGCGAGCAGGAGGGGCTCAAAACGAAGCACATGGATGGCAACAGTGCGATCCGACTGGCGCGCAGCCATGTAAACAAGCTGCAGGCCGAGATCCAGCAGCTGCGCGACCAGCTACTGAGCGATGAGCCAGCCAAGATCTCAGCGCTGGAAACCGAGCACGGGCACCTGACACAGCAGCTAGAGTCGATCAAGAGCCAGTTCCGCGACCTCTTTGCGCAGCAGCAGGCGAAAAAGGAGGAGATGGAACAGATTGAGAGCAACATTGCGCTGGTGGATGCCAAGATTGCGCGTACCAGAGAGCATGCGGCGCAGCTGCGGCAAGAGGCTGACGACATGGCGTCGGAGCGGCAAAAGCACATCAACAACACTGATTACTGGAACGCCAAGCGTGTTAGCCTGCAAGAGAAGGCCGCAGCACTGGAGCGGCAGCACGCCGATGCCAAGGCAGTGGTCCAGGAGCAGCAGGTGCAGGCGAGACGGGTCAGCGAGGAGCGCGTGCGCGTCAAGCACCCGGCGGCGACACTGGACCGCATGATCAGTGAGTGCAAGGCACGGCTGGACGAGATCGAAAAGTCCAGCCGCATGTCGCTGGACCAGGTGGCCGAGAAAGCCGACCTCCACATCACGGCGTATGCCAAGGCCAAGGAGGAAGTGCGCAGCATCAGCAAACTCGTGGCTGTGTTGAAGACAGCGCACCAGCAAAGGCTGCAAAAGTGGATCCAGTTCCGCGACTCGATGACGGTGCGCACCAAGATGCAGTTCACGCAGCACCTGTATCAGCGCGGATACATGGGCAAGCTCGAGTTTGACCACGCCAATCGCACACTGGTGCCCAAGGTGCAGACAGACCAGGATCTGGTCAGCGGGCACAACTCGAGGAACAGCCAGCCACAGAACGGCGAGGGATTCCAGCGAAAGGACACCAAGTCGCTGTCGGGCGGCGAAAAGTCGTTCACAACCATCTGCCTGCTGCTGTCGCTGTGGGAGGCCATGAGCTGTCCGGTCCGGGCGCTGGACGAGTTTGATGTGTTTATGGATGCAGCCAACAGAGCCATCGCCATGCGGATGATGGTTGACAGCGCAAAGTCCAGCAGCACAACGCAGTTTATCCTGATCACCCCGCAGGACATGAACGTCAAGCCCGACGCCGATGTGGCAATCTTCAGGCTTAGCCAGCCGCGGCGGGCTCCGGCTGCGCGGTAGCCGATATCTAGATTTACGTTAATTTATCACCTGTTCAGATCACATGCCTGCTTGGTGCTGATAATGGCTCGGTTTTTCACCTGCTTCATTTTGAAATCGCCTGTGCATTTGCTTTTTCAGTCAGTAACATTCATTTTCCGACCCAATTCAACTTCGCTTTAGTCAAAATGGAGAGTGCGTTCGCGAGGCTGTACCGCACATCGAAGCTGGCGAGCTTTGACCCGAAGATCAAGCAGGTGTACACAACGTTCTCGGAGGCAGCAACGCACGGCGACTGGGGCCTGAAGCGCACGATGCCGTCCAAGGTGCACACGCGTTTGGTGACGATCGGGTCTCTGGATACCAAGGAGCAGATCACACCGTTTGAGAGCGCGAACCAGCAGGTGATGATGGTGAACGCGTGGAAGGAGAACTTCCCCGAGTCGCGGTCGCCGCGCTCGGCGCCAGCCAGCAACAGCATGTTCTCGGCAACGCTGAGCCGGTTCGACGGCGAGCAGGCAGAGGAGGCGGATGCCAAGAGCTCAGGGCCAGTGCGTAACATCGGCCTGATGACACGGAAGCAGTGGGAGGAGTTTTTGGACGAGGCGCGGGCGCGGCGCGGCGAGTGGAAGCAGGCAGTGAAGGACGGCAAGGTTGTAGTGGAGGAGGCGCTGTCGTTTATGAATGCGACCAACATGCGGAACACGTCCGAGGACGGCATCCACAACTCGCCGACCTACCACGACTACGTGCCAGCGAGTGAGGAGCTGCAGGTGCAGGGCCGTGTGCTGAACCGTGCGGCTGGTGGCTATGCTGTTGCTGTGCAGGGCATTATTGCGTACCTGCCGCTGCCGAGTCACTCGGCCGAGGAGGGCTTCCAGTACCGCGATGTCAAGACGTTCTATGTCGCGTCGGCCAAGTTTGACAGCCACGGCAAGCCCGATGTCATCCTGTCGACACGGCCGCGTGGCACGCGCGAGTCAGCGCTGGTGTTTGAGACCGGATCGAGGGGTGGATTCTCGTACTCCAAGGGAAGAAACGCGAAGCCGAGTGAGCTGCAGTCGGCCTACCTTGGAAGGATCAAGGAGCTGCTCCATTCCAGCAACATGGCTGGTGTGACCAAGAAGGGTGGAGCAAAGACGAAGCCCACCGATCCTGTCGCCGATGCCATTGATCTGCTCAACAAGCCTGACCGCAAGTAAAAACACATTCAAAACGTTGTTGGAGGCAACAAATATATTAAAATTCTTTGTCTAGAGTTCCTCGCGAGCAGTGGATCTGTCGTCGTAAATCTGGATGTGCGCGTTGCGCACAATATTGGCAACCGATGGCTCAGTGGTGGCAGAGTCGATGATATGGCGCAGGTTGGGCGTGAACGGTAGAGGCGTGAAGATGCGTGTGTCGGGTGCGGTCGTGGTCATTCCGGGCCGGTATGTAGTCTCCATTGTCAGCGTGGTGGCTGGCAGCGGCGTGCGGGCTGGCGGCTCCTCTGCAGCAAAAACTGCTATGGCGGCAGCAAGAATCGAAAGCAGGTATGTGTACATATGCTGGCTATTGGCTATCCGTGTGCTGGCCATTTCTGGTGCTGGCTCGAGGCCTAGTTGGAGTTTTTATATGGTCAAGGTCGCAATTTCAAAGTCGGCCCCCACCCCCTGACCCATGAGCTCAGCTGCTGATCGAAGCTGGCGTTTCATCGCAAGCGTCTTTTTTGTTCTTCATTTTTTGTGTTTTATCAATTAGCTACCTTGTTAAGAAATGCCGCCAAAGAACGACTCGGATGCCAAGAAAAAGGCACGCGACGACGCTCTGCAGTTCCTGGAGACACTCGAAATCGCTGATGAGGCCGAGGCCGAAGCTGATGCTGCCGAGAATGCCTCCGCCAATGCAAAGGATGCTGCCAAGGAGAGCGACGGCGAAAAGGCAAAGGAGGACCCCAAGACCATGCTCAAGTTTATTGATGACCTGACAGAGTCAGCGGAGCAGCCAGCACAGCCAGCGCACCCAGCGCAGAGCGGCAGCTGGTCGTGGGGCGGGATTTGGGGTCAGGCGGCAGCTCTGGTTGAGCAGAACGCGCAGCTCAAGAGTGGCATCGGCAAGCTAAAGTCATCGATTGATCAGGTGCGCAGCACCGAGGCATCGAAGATGATCGAGGGGCGGGTGAAGACGCTGGTGAACCAGGAGAATATCACCAAGTTCAGCGGCGAGCTGAAGCGGTCGCTGGACTCGGTCATCGACACGATCGCACCGCCGATCCAGGATCACGAAGTGTTTACGGTCCGGCTGGTGGATAACCTGCAGGACAGCAACATGGAGAGCGTCGTGTACCGGACCATGGACTCGGTGTTTGACTTCCACGGCCACGGCGAGATTACCGTGAAGAGCGCGGCTAAGGAGCTGGAGGGTGCTCCCGAGATGCAGGCTAAGCGCGGCGACACCTTCACGCTGCCCAAGGGCTTTGACGGCGGCTACGGCGCGGCAGTCACGGCTATCCAGTTTGTGCAGCACGCGGTGGAGGGAATGGCGCAGCCAGCGGAGGCTGCTGGGGAGGAGCCGAAGGCGCACGCCGAGAGCCCGCTGTTCTACAAGGCGCACAAGACCGAGCTGCTGCTGGGAATCCAGCCGTTCTCGGTGATGCCTATTGAGGACCAGGGATTCCTGGGTCTCTGCGTGGTGCTGCGTGACCCGGCGCGCAAGCAGACGCTGCGGACATTCTCGCAGATGCTTCCGCTTGCATGCTGGGCTGAGCCGCGCGACCAGATTGTGGATGCAGACGTGGACGTCGCACTGGGCAGCACCGTGACCATGGCCACCGATAGCGCCGTGCAGCGCAAGCAGGAGATGAACGAGGAGTGCCTCTACGAGGCCGTCATGCTGGCCGTCAAGAGTATTGCCAACGAATACCTGACGATGCGGCCAGCCGAAAAGTAGCTTCTTGGCAAGTACCAACTCAATCGACTCACATGTGGCCAGGATGGCTTGTCCCCGTGTAAATGGATGTTCTAGAAAAAGCTGGCGCATTGAGCTCGACAATTGCTGCGTATGTAAAAGGCGCGTCCCAAACAAAGGGGCTCGCAGGCTTCGGTGTGCGGGGGAGGGGATTGCTGACCCTGGCCTCGGTCTTCTAGAAGCGCGAATCTGCAGCCAAAAAATAAAAATGCTCGACTATGAGCCCCGTGAGAGCACAGATAAAAGGCGCAGCAGGGGATCTCCCTCCTGGTCGCAATGACGGAATTCTGCAGTCTGCTGTTTGTTGTGCCTCCCTGGTTGTTCACACGTGCCCGCTGAGCAACAAGATCCGAGCATACGCTGTCTGCTAGGGCACCGTTTTTTTGGATATAAAAAGTTCCGCATCCAGCGCCTGACTCTTGTCTAGCACTCTACCCTACTCTCCTTTTCTGCCTCTAAATCTCTCTTGCCAAGCCAAAGAGTCAGCTACAAACTCATAGCACACTACCCCCAAGCACCAAGCCCAGAGCCCTCGCCTTTAGCAATTTCTCTCCTGACCCAAGTCAATGGTAAACCCTGTTCGTAATGGAAGTTCCTATATCACCGAAGATTTAAACCCCTCTGTACCCGGCGACGCCCATGCTGCTGCTACGGCTATCGCCACCGCTGCCTCACCCGAGGCATCCTCTGCCTCCATCGACGTGTACCCTGCCGACATGCCGGTGCTTGATGGCAAGGAATCAGTCGAGTTCCAGATCGGCATCCATGTTGTCGACCTGTTCGACATCCACGCCGCGCGTGCTCAGCGTGGCCACGGACGCCGCTACCAGCTCGTCCACAACAATCCGCTCTTGCGCCAGCTGCGCCGCTCGCCCTCAGCAACCACCGTGGGATCGGCCGAATCCGAGCAGACCGCCGGCGCCCAGCAGTCCCAGCCTCGCGAGGTGGCTGCTGCCGATGTATCGCTGACTGAGGTGCTCGACAGCCTGCAGTATGTGGTTGACTTTCGTCTGAAGTCGCGCCAGCAGCCGCACCTGGACATTGGGCTGATGCGCCGCCTGTGCGATGCCCTGCTGATGACCATGGTTGACGAGGAGGGCTCGTTTCTGAAGAAGCGCCTGTCAGAGAACGCAAGGTCGGCGTACTTCTTGTTTGGCCAGTTCATCGAAGAGGTCATCGAGTTCCAGCAGTGCGTGGGCGGCAAGCCTGTGGCTGACCTGCGCCGCGCGCTCAAGCTCCACAAGCGGATTTCGGACAATGGCCCTGACGAAGAAAGGCTGGCGGCTGTCACCATGCTTAGGCTCACGCTAGCATGCCTGCCCCGAGGCAACGACTGGCGTGACCTGGTCGACGAGCATGAACAGCGCGCGCTGGCGCCGATCATCGACAAGTTCGGCAAGATCATCGACGACGACGGCCATTCGTACCATATGCCAGTCACCGGTGGAGCCGCGTTCCCGCCGCCCAGCCTGTACTTTGACCGCACGATCGAGAAGCTCGTCGCCATGTTCCGCACTGACCTCAACAATGGCCTGTCGCCCGAGCAGGTTCTCAAGCACCGCGAATTCTACGGCACCAACGAGCTGCCGCGACCCGTGCGCCGCCCCTGGTGGAAGATCGTCTGGGTCCAACTGACTGATGTCATGGTACTGATGCTGTGTGCGGCCATCGTTGCCACCGCCATCGATGGCGAGTGGAAGTCGTCGATCGTCTTGGCTGTCGTGGTCGTGCTCAACACGATCGTCGGCTCGTGGCAGGAGATCAAGGCTGGCAGAACCCTCTCGGCACTGGAGAATCTGAGCACGCCGCACGCGCAGGTCATCCGCGACGGCAGCCTGGAGACGATTGATGCAGCTGACCTGGTTCCTGGCGATCTAGTCGAGGTCAGCGAAGGCGAATCAATCCCTGCCGACTTGCGGCTTGTTTCATGCGCGCAGCTCGAAATCGTCGAAAGCGTGCTGACTGGCGAGAGCATTGGTGTGCGCAAGGATCCAAAGGAAATCAAGGTGCGTACCCGCCAGCTGCCTCTGGGCGACTGCAAAGGCAACGCGTTCATGTCAACGCTGGTGGCTCGCGGTCGTGGCCGCGGCATCGTCATCCGCACCGGTGCAAAAACCGAGATTGGCAAGATCAGTGTTGCCATCAACCGGTCGGCATCCTCGGTGAGACGCACGCCGATCCAGCGCAAACTCGCCCGCCTCGGACTCTGGCTCGTGGTCTTGGCCCTGTCGCTATGCGCCTGCATTGTAATCTGCGGTGTTGCCTGGGGCCGCAAGTTTGTGCCCATCTTCATTACCGGCATTTCGCTCGCTGTGTCTGTGATCCCCGAGGGCCTGGTGGCCGTGACCACAGTCACTATGTCGCTTGGTGTTCATCGCTTGGCGCGCCGGAATGCCCTGGTGCGGACCCTTCCGGCTGTTGAGACTCTTGGCAGTGTAACAGTGATCTGCTCCGACAAGACCGGCACGCTGACTGAGGGCAAGATGGGTGCTAGCGAGCTGGTTGATGCCAACGGCATATTGTTCGAGTTCACAAAGTCGACATCGCAGGACCCAAATGAGGGCGAGGTTGTGTATCGCGGTCATGTCAGTAGGCGCACGGCACCGCCCATGGACATGACGCAGACAGAAAAGCATGGCACAGCGGCTGCTGACATGTCGATGGTTGCCAGCGCGTTATGCAACAACGCAGAGGTGTTTTACGACGAAGCCGAGGCTCAGTGGAGGAGTATTGGAGACCCAACCGAAGTCGCCATGGTCATTGCTGCACAAAAGGCGGGTGTGCGCAAGCGGGAGTTTGTCAGTGCTGATCCAGCTGCCACGCTCAAGCTCCTAGTCGAAAATGCATTCGACTCGGACCGCAAGCGCATGAGTGTTGTGTACGAGGTCCCCATGCACAGTACCAGCGGCGGGTCGACCACAAGACGCTGCCTGCTGGTGGCAGTCAAGGGCGCTCCTGAAGAGGTGCTTTCGAAGTGCACACATCAGCTCACCAGTGCCGCTGGATTCCTTACCAGTGCTTCATCGTCGGAGGACATTGCTCGCTCAGCTACTTCCAATGCAGTATCCCTCCTAGGTAATAACAGCGTGCCGCTTACTGACGATCTTACCGCTGCCACTGGCGAGCACTGCGAGGGCATGGCCGCCCGCGGTCTGCGCGTGCTGGGTCTTGCGGCCAAGATACTCTACGTCGACAGTGGCCTGCCGCTCACTGAAGAGACGTTGGGTGAAGCGTGGGCGGAATGCGATTTGGTGTTTGCTGGCCTGATCGGTCTGATAGACCCACCCAGATCGGGCATCGTCGAGTCGGTGCACCGCTGCCATGAGGCCGGTATCAAGGTCATTATGATCACCGGCGACCACATTGGCACTGCGTCGGCCATTGCTGAGTCTATCGGCATTCTGCAGCCAGACCATGTTGAGAACAGCCGTGCGATTACTGGTGCTGAACTAGACTTACTCTCTGACGAAGCCACCGCCATGCTTGACCCCTTCCCCAGCGTCTTTGCGCGCGTGTCGCCGGAGAACAAGATCAAGATCGTCAAGGCACTGCAACAGACCGGTCACATCGTTGCTATGACTGGCGATGGTGTCAACGATGCAGCAGCGGTCAAAGGCGCAGATATCGGCGTTGCCATGGGCCTCGGTGGCACCGACATCACCAAGGAGGCAGCAGACATGGTCCTTGTCGACGACAACTTCACGACCATTGTGGCAGCGGTTGAAGAGGGCAGGCGCATTTTCGACAACATCCTGAAGTTTATCCTGTACCTGCTCAGCTGCAACTCGGCCGAGATCTTCCTGTTCCTGTTCGCCTCGGTGCTCAATCTGGACCTGCCGTTCACAACAATCATGATTCTGTGGGCAAACATCATTGCCGACGTCCCGCCCGCGCTGTCGCTTGGTATGGACCCGCCCGAGTCCAACATTATGCGCCGCCCGCCAAGGAACCCAAAGAGCGGCATCCTAGTTTGGCGCACAACGCTGGTCCTGCTTGCGCAGGCGTTCTTCATGGCCGCAGTCACCTTTGGTGTCTTTTTGTTCGCTGTCCTGACACCCTTTGGCGTCACCGTGCTGGCAAGCAAGGATGGCACAAGCCCCGACCTCTACACAGCCTCGATCTTCCATCGGGGCAACCCAGAGACCAATGCCGACGAGAACATGTTTCCACATATTGCCGGCGCCCGCTCTGTGGCATTCGGTGTCCTCACCGTCTTGCAGCTGAATCAGGCATTCCTGTCACGCTCTGTGGACCGCAGTTTGCTTGATACGGGGCTGCGTTCCAACATGTGGATGGTCGGTGGTGTGCTTCTGTCGTTTGTTCTGTACATCATTGGCACATATGTACCCAGGCTCAATGACTGGCTTGAGCTGGTGCCACTGGGCTGGCCGGCTTGGGTCGTCATTGTTGCTGCCGTTGTGCTGCAGGTCGTCTTCAGTGAGCTCCTCAAGCTGGTGTTGCGCAAGACAGCCACATCCGCAGCCGGTTACGTGGCACATCGACGCAACACCTCTTCGGCGTGATACTTTCTTTTTGCATACAGAAGATACATGTGGCCTCTGATGTATGCAATAGTGGATATCGATGGGAAATAATATGATATTAGACAGATAAAAAAGGAAAGTAAATGCAAGTTAGAAAGTATAAACGCTGGGGGATGTGTGTGGTGGGTTTGGTCTACCGAGCAACACTCTGGCGCGGCTGCGGCTGAGGCTGTGCAGTGAATCCGCCCTTGGGAGTCGCGCCGTTGCGAGCACCAGGCAGTGAAGCTGGCGGCGGCACGCTGTTGGGCTTTTCGGCTTTCTGCTGCCTATCCGGTGTCTCTTGGCGTGGCTGTGGTGAGGGTCCAGCCGCACAGCTCTGCGCTGAAGACGATGACGATGAAGTGTATCCAACTGTATCTTCGCCCGTCGATGCAGGGGCGCCAGTGTTCAGGCGCTTCATCGGGTGCCCAACTGTGTCAGGGCTAGAGCCGCCGTTTGTGTGGCCGTTGGCTGGCGCCTCAGATGGCCGCACGCGCTTCACTCCAGCTGCAGCTGGTGGCAGAGGCGGTCTGGCTGCTGGCCGCACTGTTGGCCGGAACGGTGGTCTAGTGGCTGCGGCCGGTCTAGGAGTTGAAATTGGCCTAGGCGCCCCCACTGGCCTGGGTGCTGCCACTGGCCTGGGTGCTGCTGCTGCTGGCCTCGGTGCTGCTACTGGCCTAGGGGTAGAAGCAGGGCGCTGCTGCTGCTGCTGCTGCTGGACAGGGCCTGGCGCTGGCCTTGGCCTTGGCTGCAGGTGGTGGCCAGCACCAACCGCTGGCCATGGGCTAGGTCTCGGCCTCGGTGGCTGCTGCTGGCCAACACCAATCTTGGGCATAAGCTGTGGCGGAGGGCCATTTGCCCGCTGTGCATTTGGGCTAGCATCCTCTGGCAACGACTCCGCCGGCAGGCCCTTCCGTGCCCGCTCCTGCTCGCGCTCCTGCTGCATCGCCTTCTTTGTCCTACGTGTGCGCTTGTACACGCCGTTCGAGAACTGGCCTTTGTACGCATCGTCGATGGCCCAGTACGACCCCTTCCCAGGCTCATTGCTCGCACGCAGAACCTTGACAAAGGCCTTGTTCAGCGACAGGTTGTGGCGGATAGAGTTTTGCCAGCCGTTCTGCGCGTTTTTGTAGTACGGGTAGTTGTTCATGATGAATGTGTAAATGCCGTTCAGGGTCACCTTCTTCTCGGGTGTCGCATTTATCGCCTGCGCAATCAGAGACGCATACGAGTATGTTGGCTTCGCCAGCTCCAGGCTCTGCTCGGGCGGCGGCGGGGGTGGACGCTGCGTCGACGGCAGTATCCGGACACTGCTAGAGGCACTGCCAGGCGTCTGCGTCTGGGGCTGGTTCGGCTGCGGGCGCGGCTGGAACTGCTTGGAAGTTGAGTTCTGCTGTGGGAAATGTGCTGCCGACTGGGTGTAGGATCCGGTTGGGCTGACGCTGCTGTCGCCCGACCCTCCGCCACTATTCGCGTACACCGGTGGTTCGCCAAACGACAATGGGGCGGGCGGCTTGCCGTCATGACTCAAAATATTTGCGCCTGGAGGTGGCGGGCCAGGGCTGTACTGCGGAGTGCCAATGTATTCTGTCTTCACCACCGGCCGCGAGTACTTTGACTGGCGTGGATGGCCCGGCAGCGTGGGCATCATCATCATGTCTGCGCTCCCGTCCAGTGGGGGCGGCGGAACCGGGCGATTGTACAGGTTCAGCCGCTGTGGAGTAATAGTGCTGACCGGGTACACATCGTGCTGCGCAGCTATTTCAGCCGCAAGCGTGTTGCGGCCCAGAGTGCCCAGCGGCCCGCCGGTCTCCAGGGCTGCCGCTGGGGCTGCCACTTTGGGCAGCAGAAATGAGAACTCGGTATCGCCTATCTGAATCATCATCTTGTGCCGCAGGGTCACCGCCTGCCCGCGCTTGAAGTATTCGTCATCCACCAGACACCCGTTCTTCCCAAACACCTGCAGCTCAAAACTCTGCGACACAAAGTTGTAGAATATTTTGGCGTGCCGCCGCGACACTGCCTTGCTGTCGCCCAGATCAATATCGACCGATTCGTGGTGTGCGCTCGTCGGGTGGCGCCCCAGCGTCACCTCCAGCGTCCGCACATAATAGCAGAAATCAGGGCCCTCGAGCTTTGCGTATGCCTGGACCGGTGCCTGTGTGCTGTCCATATGCAGCTCTGTTGCACCATTCTGGGCCTCGTCATCGACTATATGCCGCCGGCTGTGGCTGTTTACTGGCGTTGTGTATTCGCTGTCGAATGTATGGTGTGTCGCCAGCTTTGGCGTCCGCAGAGGGTCTGAGTTTTTGCTCATTTCTGGGGACAATTGGGAAGGAGCGTGTGTAAATGCGCAGCGTATGTTTAGAGATAGTAGAAAAGAGTGAGAAGACAAAGGCGTAGCGAGAGTTTTTTCCCCACCGTCCCTTCAGATCATCAAAAAGAGCAACAAAAAACCTGTCCCAATAGTGTTTAAAATAGTGGCAATAATGGACGAAAAAGCGGATGAGAGAAACAACAAACAGTGGAATGTAAGAGTTCTGGTAAATAATGAGGATGGTATGCGCTTTTGTATTTTGAGCAAAAGGGGAGGAAAATGCGCGGGGAAAGAAGAGGGGGTGGAGCAGGGCAATATTTTGGCTTTGGTGTTTTTTGTTATCTCTTTCTGGCCGACAGCCTGGGCTGAGTATGAAAGAAAAAACAGCACTGTTGCAATTTTTTGAGGAGAAAATAATGGCACGCAATTAACTGCGCAGCCAGGCAAAATCGAGCAGTAACTCCCCTGGCTAGGAATAAGAAACGCCCACGCGCGCACAAAGAGAGGTTATCGAAAGCAAGGGCTGAAAATCAAGTTCAGCGATGCAGTTAACACAGACGCCTGGGGCCTTGGGGGAAGGGTTTCCCAGACCAGCGTACTATTCTCTGCGAGTCTTGATGCTATACACGCTGGTTGCGATACGTGCAGCAGAGTGGGGCAGTCGCAATCTGGTGTAAAAAGCAGAGGAGGGCGCAGAGGTAGAGGGTGCGCTGGCGAGTGGCAGAAAGAGTAGGAGAATATAAACAAGGCTCAGGCTTTGGAAAAAGAAAACAAACAAAACTCATCTGATCTGCTGCAGCTCGCTGCCTGCGCGTGCTCGGCTGCACGGTGTGCCACCCGCCCGCCAGCACATGGCCATCGGCATTTAACAGCAACAATGATTACATCAGGATTAAACACAAGCTGACGTGAAATGAGATGATATTACACTACATAGCCAAGATGGTAGGGGTGCACAATAGCCGGTCCCTCCCCACTCACAAGAGTTTATAGGTGGCGCCTGGACCACCGGTGTCTGTGTGCTCTTGTGCTCATATCGTGTCAAGTCTGAGAATGCAGTACATCGGGCACACATGGCCCGGCGCACATTGGTTGCTGCACCCGATGGTGTCTACTGGTGTGGAAATGTGAATGGGCCCACCAAGCCCGACGTGAGGCAGCGGCACCGCCGCCACTGACTGCTTCAGCAGCGAGGTAGTTTCTGTTGGTCGTGTTACCGTATGCCCTGCACCGTCGCTGTCACCGCACTTGTCCGCCATGCTTTCGCCACCAACGCCAGAACCCAGCAGAATTGCAGTAGTTAGGAGTGAATGCCTGATTTTCATTTGATGTTACCTTTGATGAACAAATACACAGCAAAGAGATGATGGCTGTCCTTGTATATGTAGTGGTTAGGTTGCAGGTGCCCCTCCTGCTGTTGAAAGGGTGGCCGAATATCGACAAGTCTCGTCCTCCTGATCACTTGGCTGGGCAAGACACTGGGCAGATCCGCCTTGGGCGTAAACAAGTAATGCAAGGCGTCTATTGATCAGTAACGCAATATAATCCACATTTTCCACCATTCGCCCATTGGCGAACTGCATCCACACGAATATATCCATAAATGCATCATCAGTTCCTCATGGTCATGAGGAATAACACCGGACAGCTATTCTTCTCATTCGCTTATCGAAAAATATCATACACTCTTCAAGCCAACATCCAGCTATTGTTTGCTGCGCATCAAACCTCAGCGAAACAAAGGCACTGAAATCACACCTGCCACATAATGAGCAAGCTGTGGAGTCTATTTTTCAAAGGTGCGGTGTTGGTTGCGCCCACTGCCACGTATGTCATACCGAAAGCAACCAACGCCATGCAAAAGACATTCACACAAACAACCGAATCGCCAGTAGTGACAGACGTTAGCTCGACAGGATCATCGTCTGACGGGTGCTTTTATTTTTGCCCCCACTGTCCACGCGGCTACTGCCTTTTCAGATGCATGACGCTATGCCCAGATTTCGTGCCTGCAACATCCGCACATTCGATAACAACAGTGCCGATGTCTAGCGAAACACCGACTACAACATATACGCCAACACAAACAACTGTCTTAACCACAGATGGTGCTGAAGGAACAAAGAGGCATAGTATCGCAAGGCATTATCATACCGCTTTGCTGCCGACGCTCTATTGATAGTTGATTAGTCAAGAAAGCATTGTGCTTATCGCTATCAGGCTGTCGTTCATGTGCTGTGCTTGACAGATCACGATTCCCACCATGGAGCGATTCATTTGTCCGCCAAGGGTAAGTGCCTAAATGGCTGGTGTTGATGGGGTGGTTATTCGATAGCTCTTTAGGTCCAGTACCGTAAACATCTATATGTCTGTTAAATATATATGTAATCGATGTAAGCGCTTGGTATGTTGTCGACTCATGCTGTAAACACAACCCCTGTAGCTTTGTTGTTTATTGGACATGTTTGATTATCAACTCGTCTGATACTGACTCGCACTTTCCGCCTACTCGCCCAGCATCATGGTGGAATATGCAGCTGGGTTAATGCGTGGTATATACTTGCATATTTATTTAGCTTTAAGTCTACCAGTGGCTTTAGTGGCTGAAGTCAAAGCACAAGAATGCTGCGATTCACTAGAGGGCACCCAGGTCTTATTCACCATGGGTTTCGTGGTTTTCATTGCTGGCGAGCGGGCTAGTGTCCATGTTCTTTACTCCAGGTGGAATAGGTACCCAGCATTCGCCCTTTTTGCACTGGTCTGGGTTTGGACACGGCAAGCAATCGAGCTTCACGATCAGGCCGCTGGCGACATAGCTGAGGGTGATTATGGCGAGCGTCCACTTCATTCTTTTCGGTATGTAGAAGACAGGGAAGAGGTGATAGTGTGAGGGTATGTAGGGCGAGGTAATAGAGAAAGAAAACCGGCTTGTTTGCAGCAAGTTCAAGGACGAGAAATAACAAAGAGAGAAAATGTGAATGTTGGTTTGTCGGCTAGCATATGCCAATGTAGATGCCGAAAAATGGGCAGCATTTATACTGGAGGCGATTGCCGGCAAATGGCAATTGATCAAGGGCATGTAGCTACATTCTTCCCCAAATTGATTGGTGTGGTGGAATAAAGCGTATACTTTAGGATTCAGCCCTCCAATCCTTTTAGCACTTGATAGTCGAGCTTGACAAACTGGGCGCATTTTTCTACTTCCATTGAAAATGTATATACAAGCAAATCAGTGAGTCCAAGCTGCCCAAAAAAAAGCAGATGCCACTTGGGGCGGTTGTCAGATTACACGTATCCAAACCCCATTCCGCTTCCTTCATTTATGATAAATATGCAGTCAAATACATTTCAATCTAAATATTAATGTCGGCCCAATTCAGTTTGTCGGACAGTTGAGGACATTTGGCGGAATGAAACGAAGAGGACAGTGGTGAGAAAGATTGTTTGCATGTCGCCCAAAATTTTTGACTCGGCAATATAACGGAAATGATGTATTTGGTATGCCGGTCATGAGAGCACGCCTACTCAGCTTTGGACTTTTTGTTCTTCTTGGTCCTTGGATTTCTTGTCCTTGGACTTCTCACTCTTTCCGACTTGTCTTTCTTGTCCTTCTTGTCCTTCTTGTCCTTCTTGTCCTTCTTGTCCTTCTTATCCTTCTTTTCCTTCTTCGCCTTGGGCTTGCCCTCCTCGTCATTATCATCGTCGGCCTTGCGCTTCTTGCCCTTGTCCTTTTTCTCGGCCTTGTCCTTTTTCTCCTTCTTCTCCTTCTCCTTCTTCTCCTCCTCAGCCTTTTCCTTTTCGATCTGCTCCGCCTTATTCTTCAACTGCTCCACGGTGGACGTTGGCACGTTAGGCTTCTGCTTGTTGGCACCTTGGCATTGGCTTTGGTATTACCCTTGTAGAGCTTGCCCTCGTACTTTTGCGCCTCGGTCATGCACGATGTGTGCTGGCGGTAGGTTGTGCCGACAAAATCAACACCGCAGTCAATGCATGAGAAGGACGCGTAGTGGCAGCGCTGAGCGTGCTGATCGAGCTTTGGCTTTTTGATCGTTTCCTGGCACGAATTGCAGACAAAAGAAACCATAGCTGATGATACAGGGGCTTTGGGGAGGGAGGGAAGTGTTGGTAACAGCAGTGGAGAAGAGAAAGGGCTGGCTTTTTGCGGTCGGGATGGGTTCCGCTGCTAGACAGCTGAAAAAAAAAACGGCTGTGCAGAGGATGAATCTTTGGAAGTTTTCTAGATCGGACTGATTAATATTACGGGCCGATCACGGACACCTTCGGCTACGTAGGCTATGTTGGTTTACTAGGACATCAATTTAGTGATAGGGTGAACTTGGTAAAGTGAAGAAAGAAATAATAGGGAAGGGGGATGCAGACGCGACTTACTCCCACGCCTTCTTGATATCCATGTTCCAGTCCCACTCCAGGTGCACGTTGTTGTCGTCGTCGACAAACTTGCCCTTGACTGCATAGCTGCCGCGCGCCAGCATGCCCGACGGCGCCTCGTCGGGCGGGAACTGCTTCTCGTACGGCTCCACATTCGGGCCGTAGCTGCCAGCATCTCCTCGCTGCGGTCAACCCGAATGCCCTTGCGCTTCACCACCTGCAGGAACTTGAGCCCGGACACCACATCGTGCTGGATCTTGAAGCGGATCGTCAGACTGTACACGACGCCCTCCTTGATCACAATAGTGCGCTTCGACAGTGCCTCGACAGCCGCCGCCGACGACAGGTCCATTACCACGTCGTCGCGGCCGTCAACCTTCAGGATAAGCGCAAGCACCACGACCTTGCGGGGGTCGTCCGACGGCGCAGCCGCTATATAAACATAGACTTTA
>NW_024468402.1:0-24657 GCF_002104995.1 Linderina pennispora
AGCGAGGACGGTTCTAGGTCTGTAGCTAGGGATAACCGGTGTGCAGCTGCTACACCTGCCCCTATCCTGGGAACAGCAACAAAGCCGGTTTTTTCCCTGCCAGCAGGGCCACAGGGCGGTGTCGGTGTTGGCGGCTGCTGCACTGCCTGACCCGGGAAACAACAAATGGCACTACGGCCATGCAATAGCAACGCCCTTGCCGGTCACGCGTATATGGCTCCTGGGAGAAAATCAACGCAAATGTAGCAAGTCAAAAGCAAGATATTGACGAGCTTTTCTTGCTCGCTGCTGGGCGCTGCACCCTGCGGACCTCTAATGGTGGTCACGACGAGGGATTGAGCCCACTATTGCACTGCTACACGCGTGGCTTCTGTTTTATGTCATCAGCTCAATAGGCGGCTCCAGATAGCAGAGCTGCTCTGTGCTCCATGGCACCGTGCGGCCATTAGAGTGCATGCTGGGACAGATATAGGCCCGCCATAAATAGGTATTGGGCTGGACAATGGCGGGCGATACGGCCAGTCCATCACAACGTATTTTTAGGCCCGCGCACATGATGTCTCCAACCGATTCAACGGCGAATTTGGTACCGCTGCTGCGGGCACACCCGGTGCTTGGGGGGCATGCTACGCAGCAGCGAACACCACCCCGGCGCGGGCCACACCCTCTGCCAAGGTTGGCACGCAAGCTGCATATGGCGCAGGCGAAAATCTGGCTTTGGCCTTTGCACTATACTGCGAGAAATCTGCGCAAACCCCCGACCACCACTTGATTTCCCAACCCCAGGACATGCATGCCGCTTATTTTACGTGCCAATTGTGTTCATCAAGGGCCAGGCGCACACTCTGCCGCTGGCTGCCCCGCCTTGGGTGAATGGGGAACACAATAGCCGTCTAGCGAGAACAGACTGGAGAGGTTGTATGCATGACCGCTTTCGCAAGAACACCGACCGCACTACATCGCCCTTCATCTGCAGAACCCTTCTGTTCGTTGCTCGTCAGTTTTTCTGCTCTGTAGCTTTCTCTTTAATCTCTAATACCAATTCCTTATTATTTCTGCCCTCCTGTTCCCCACTTGCTGTGTTGCGCTGCTTTGTTCATAGCCCAAACCACATTTGCCCGCATACACGCATTTGATATTTATTCGGCTTCTCCACTTGTCTATATATCCAAGAGAAGCTTACAATCATACGGATACCGCTTTTTTAAATAGCTGACTTTCGGCAGTACACCTGTACATTTTTGTTCAACAGCCGGACCACCTGCTCACATCCTATACACACAGCAGAACGATGAAGCCGGATATAAATTGTGGGCGCTCGCGGACGGTATTGGCGAGCGCATCATCAGTCGCAGCACAGTCGTCGCCCGGCCCGGTGACATCAGCCCGAGACAGCGGCCTGTACGTGCAAAAGGCCTGTGACCATCCCATCTACTGCACTGGGCCTATCCTTGACAAGGTGCAGCGGTCGGGCATTTTTGACGAGGACAAGACATTTGTCGACATGCCCACCCGCAAGCCGGTCAAAGAGATTGTGGCCGCCTTCAGCGCCTTGCCCGCCAATGTGACCAAGGCCGAGCTGTCCCGCTTTGTCGACGACCACTTCGCACCTGCGGGCTCCGATATCGAGGAGGCCGAGCTGCCAGACTGGACCGAAACACCACCGTTCTTGACGGCGTCACAGACCCTGTGTTGCGCGGTTACGGAGTGCAGCTGCACAACCAGTGGAAGAAGCTGGCCCGCAAAGCAAAAACTGTGCAGCAGTGCGACGGATGTGAGACGTCGCTGCTCCACCTGAACAATACGTTCTTTGTCTCGGGCAGCACCATCTCGCGCGAGTTCCGTTACTGGGATACCTACTATGTCGAGCTGGGACTGCTCGAGTCTGGGCTATACACCACAACCAAGGGCATGCTGGCAGAACCTTCTCGACATGGTCTACTACCACGGGTTTGTGCCCACCGGCGGCCGCCTCTATTTCACAGACCGCTCCGAGCCCCCGCTGCTGGCACTGATGATCAGACATACTACGAGGCCACCAAGGACTTCGAGTTTTGTCAAGGCTGCGTTGCCGCTGCTAAAGAAGGAGCACACCTTCTGGGAGACGTACCGCGGCGTCAACGTCACGTACACCCGCAATGCTACAGTCTCACTCGGCAAGCGCCAGTCCAGCGGATTCCCAGCTCGCCACAACACTTCTGTCGACATTTCGGTCCAGTGCTGAGCAGTCAGGCGCTGCCTACTGGCAATGGCCAGAACAGCCTGTCCTCCTTCACTCCGAGACCAGAGACGTACACCCAGGACCTCACGCTGGCCACACAGCTGGAGACCTCGGTCCAGCTGAGCAAGATGGCGCTGACGTCGTCTGATCTGCTGGCTGCATCCGAGGCTGGCACCGTGCCCAGTGTGCAGTATGTTAGCCCTGTCGACGTCACAGTCTTCCCGCAGCTCTCAAAGATGGCCCTGCGCCGCCGAGCGGCAACTATCGGCGACCTGGTCAACCCATTTGCCAAGTACAACTCGACACAGCTCAATATCCTGGGTTCGGTTGCTGTCAACGACACCATCGCTGTCAACCTGAACTCGATCTTGTATCAGGCTGAGCTGATCATTGCCGATTTCGAGGAGCTGGTCTATAAGAACGTCACCGCTGACTGCAAGGCATACCGCCTGCGCGCCGAGCAGCGCCGCCAGGCACTGTTCGACCTGACGTATAACGAGAAGACCGGCTTCTTCAACGACTTCCATCTGGAGGCAAACAAGAGGACGGACATCTGGTCTCTGAGCGCGCTGTGGCCGTATTGGGCCTTTGGCGACAAGATGCCGGCTGCCGGTGCCAAGCTCGCGCTGACGGCGGTCTCGAACCTGTACGATCGCTATCCGAACGGCCTGCCCAACACGCTGTTCAACACCAGCCAGGCGTGGGACTACCCGCATGTGAACCCACCCATGCAGCAGATGCTGGTCAAGTCGGCCGAGACTGTCGAGAAGCACTTGGGCATTAGCAATGAACTCTCAACCAAGCTCAAGGGCATCTCAACCCGCGTTGTGCAGGGCACGATCGACCAGGCGTTCTGCGACTGGTATGCCAACGGTGGCTCTATCAACGGTGTGCTGGATCAGAACTCGGTCGGCTCATCTGCCAATGCCAACAGCAGCTACCAGATTAACGCTGATGGCAGCTTGTCGTCGGTCAGCAACGCGGACATTAACCCGATGCGGACCAACGGCATCGCAATGTGGCTGTTTGCTTCGTACAGCAGCAAGATTGAGATCCCCAAGTGCCCTGACCTCGAGCTCAAGGTCGTCACTCCACCGACCACTGCTGCGCCTACCCCTCAGCCTACTCCTCAGCCCACTCTTGAGCCTACCCCTAAGTCTACTCCTCAGTCTACTCCTCAGTCTACTCCTCAGTCTACTCTCCAGCCCACTCTTAAGCCGACCTCTCAGCCCACTCTTGAGCCTACCCCTCAGCCTACTCCTCAGTCTACTCCTCAGTCTACTCCTCAGTCTACTCCCCAGCCCACTCTTGAGCCGACTTCTCAGCCTACCCTTGAATCAACCTCTCAGCCTACCCTTGAGTCGACCTCTCAGCCCACTCTTGAACCAACCTCTCAACCTACCCTTGAACCGACTCAGACCCCGACCTCGACCTCGACCCCGACTCCAATTCCGACTCTGACTCCGACTCTGACTCCGACTCCGACTCCGACTCCAAGTGCGACACCCACGAGTGCTCCAACTTCTTCGGCCCCACCCAAATCGACGTGCGTCTTTACGCAAAAGTGCCAACGGTGCCGCTGCCTCGTTAAGCGTCGTGCCATTGTTCGGCGCCGCAAGCGCACTAACCCCGTCCGCAAGTAAAAACGATTTTGAAGTGCATTAACTTCGTAGAACCCTTTTACTTTTGTCTCGCGTCACCAAGTTGGGTCTGCAGCCAGGTTCCTATGTATGGCCAAATCAGAGTAAATCTTATATTTAATTTCGTGATGTTACCAACAAAACCATTTGTGCACAGTTGGATGGATTTAAGATATAGAAGAGGGACCATATGTGACTGTCATGGATGGGGCTATATAATGATGAGACTGGACTATCGCTAGGTTGGAATAACTGACCCGACCCCATGACTGAAAACATCATGATTCCGCCAGACAACCAAGTCTTTGAGCTGCCTCCAGGCATGCAGTACATGTCATAAACAACTGTGTCTGACAAACACTGTAGTTGAAAATAATACATTTGTTCTTCATAAATAATTTTAAGCGGTTGCAAGGATATTGTACGTTCCTAGCACCATTATCCAGAAGCCGAATAGCACGACCATCCATGCCACCACCCACTTGGCTAGGCTCCAGGCAGTGAGTCTGACCGGAGTCCCGCCCAGCAGCGGCGCGCTCTCGAGGCTCTGGCGACTCAAGATCATGCTCAGCGAAACATCAGTGCCAGCCCACAGGTAGACGAGCCCAGGCAGGACAAAGTTGATGACGCTGGCAGTCAGCGACCCGATCAGCTCGTAGGCCAGACCCAAGTCGCGACACACAATGGCAACGGCGGTGCACATGACAAACACCACCACGGTGCATGTGGACTCGTAGACTGTGCTGACGGCATGGCGTTCAGGATCGATCTTCAGAATCTCGGTCAGAGTATCGCGCACCGGGTAGAATGCCATGGGCGTGGTCAGCACCATCGTGACGGCAAACAGCAGGCGGCCAAAGTTGACCCAGTTGTCGGTATCAGGGAAATTCATCAACACATTGGCCTGGGCCGAGCTGCCAAAGGCCAGGAATCCGGTCACAGCGAACGCCATCGAGATGGCTGTGGCACCAGTTGTGGCTGCGGCCGACGCCCGGACCCAATTCCCGATAGACCGGTCGCGCAGACCCAGGAAATTGGGGAACGCCGCATGGCACGAGCTATACGTAAAGGCCAGCACACCCATGGCAGGCAGAATGCGCGGGCCAAAGACATCGAAGTTAACAGAAGACTCGCCAGCATACAGGGGTGCACGCATAGCCACCACCATGATGATATACGGCAGACACAGGACTGAGACAATCGAGAATTGAGCCAGCGGACCGGTGTTGCGGAAAAACAGAAGTGGCAGGATCACAACAATCGCAATGGCCGACAGTAGCACGCCGCGCGAAACCTGCACCGGCGCGTAGATCTGGACCAGCGACTCGACAAGGTCGCCAATGAGCATTAGATACAGGATTACCGTGCCCAGCATGTCCACCAGCATGCTGATGTTCAGAGCGTGGTAGCCAAATCTGCCCAGCGCAGCCTCAGTCACTGACGAAAAATGCGCAGTGCCTGTACGCGTCCCAGTGCGCACCAGAGCGTAGAGCGTGAACTGCGAGAGCCCGGCAATTACAACGAGCATAAAGACACCGAAGAAGAAGCCGGCGTTATGCAGCGCGTACGGGAGACACACAATGCCGCTGCCCACGATAGCATTCAGCACATTGAAGCCCACCCTGGTCGTGCTCTCGCCCTTGTCGGGGGCTGCGGTCTTGGATGGCTCTGGCACTACCAGAGGCTCGGCGAGGTCACGCGTATCGGCGGTCATGGCTAAGAGTGCGGGAAAAACAAATGCTGAGATGGAGGAGCAGCAGGATGGCGACGAGAAAGGGGCGTGGGCGTGCCGAGGATGCCGGTTATAAAACAGGGGCCCTCAGCATGCAAGCAAGGGAGCTAGCCAACTCAAAAAAAGGCAGACAATCTCCATCCCCAAAGCCTACTACCACCCAAACGATGCAAGCTGGAGCTGGACAATACATGAAGGCTTTCTCCTTTGCAGCACATGACTCGGGCTTTTGCCGAACCGCACTACTTTGCCGACCGCAAGCTCCTGACTCACAAAAAGCACGAAAACGCTCTGCTGCTCCCTCAGGATCGGCTCGGGTCCCACACATACCAGCAATGGCCCTTAAGGAGAAAAGTGGGAGTTTGCTGATCATTTGGACAACACACGTTTATGAGAATCCCAATCCAGGGAACGCAGAGACTACAAAAATGCTTTGGCGTTCTCGCCGATAAACGCGTTTCGACCGTACTTGTACACCCAGATCGTCGGCTGGATGGCCAAGATGATGGCGCCAAAAACCAGAATCGCGGCCACCACACCCATGGTCCCGGCGAACCCTATCACGTTCATGATGGGTGGCAGGATGGTCGGGATGATGATGACACCGACGCTGTAGGCAATGTTGAACAGCGCATAGACCTTGGCGTAGGCGTCGCCGCCCAGCCGATGCACGCGCACACCCATAGTGCTCATGATGGGCACTGCCGCGACGCCATTCAGCAGCCCGCAAAACACAAGGTTGACGACCAGCCCGGCCAGGTTGCGCGGCAGGCCGATGAAGGCTATCGAGACCGCCGTTAAAATCGAGCCGATAATCATGAATCCAAAGCGTCCGTACGGCGCCAGCTTGTTCAGCACCCGCTCGTCGTCGGTGTATCTGCCGGCAATGGGGCCGACGATGGCATTGGGCACCACCAGCGCAATGAACACAACACCAATGAGCTTCTCGTTCAGGCCAAAGTCGTTCCTCAGGTGGATGGGCAGCACAGGCTCAAATGCGCCCGAGGCTCCAGTCACAGTGATGGTCGCAACGCAGCAGGCCAGAATTGGCCAGTCCTTGAGCAGGTCCCACATTGTCGTGCGCCGCCGCTCTGGCTGCTCGCCTGCCTCCTCGCTCTCGACCGACACCTCCGTGCTATCCTGCTGTGTCTCCGAGGCACAGCTTATTTCCGATTTTTTGCTACCCTCGCCATTGTGTGCGGACTGCACGTCTGCAGGCGCCTGCACAATATGATCGGCTGCGCCTTCGGTATTCAGCAGTTTTTCGCGCTGCGCGCTTGCCAGGCTGACCCGGGACTGCTGCCGAGACACTGCCAGGTTCACATCGGTGGGCTCGCGCAGCAAAAGGCGGAACACCAGGTCCACCACAGTGATGGCTGCGACGAAAATGGCAATTGCATGGACGCCGCCTGCGTCATAAATTAACCCGCCCAAGACCGGGCCGCCCAAATATCCCACGGTGAACCCCGAAAACGCAATGCCCATTGCCTTGCCAATGGAGTCTTGCGGGTACACATCAGCGATCATGCCCAGACCAACGGCCCACGTGATCCCCGATGACACGCCCTGCGCCAGGCGCGCCACAACCAGCTCCCAGAACGCATTCGACAGCGCAAACAGAACACTAGTGGCGCCTAGGCCGAGCAGACCGATTATCATGGGCCACTTGCGGATGTGGTAGCGATCAGATATGTAGGCTGAGACTGGTGCGCCAACCAGCACACCCACGCCAAAGCATCCAAACAGAATGCCGTTGGCTGAGCTGCTCATCCCGAGCTTTTCCTGCAGAATGTCGGGCAGGAACGGTACAATGAGGCCGTACACAACGGTGTCGGCAAACACAGCCATGGTCGATACCAAAAGCACTGCTGCAGGCGTGCACCGGAAGTCGTTGAACCTGCGCACGATCCGCGTCATCGTGGTCCCACCGTAGTCGTCAGCAGTAGTCATATTTAGCAAGGATATCCAACGGATTGATTACATATAGCGCCCAGATGTGGCGGGGGATGAAGGGGCAGATTAGTGAAAGGTAGAAAACACTATGTGTCAGATAAGTATCTTGCCACGAAAGCACTGGAACATTGCGTCTCTTTTATATCTGCGCAAAACACTCCACTGTGTCCGCCTCTCGCTTCATGAGAGCTAGCACACTTGCACAGAAGGGTTGAGCAGATTGCCGTATTCGCCAGTGCGCACTGGAAAGGGACTTGCTGAGTAAAAGGATGTCGATCTGCCCAAAAATTTTCTCAAGATGGACTGGCAAATGTGCTGCCTTCCACATCACGCTACTCCAAAACATTCGGCTGGCATAGGAACACAGAAAAATATTCTTCGCCATTTTCTCGGCGAAATGTGTGCTCTGCGTCCACCGACCCCGCTGCCAAGCTACAGCTGCAGAAATGGCGCTCTCCGGTTTAATGGGGCTGCATGCTGCGGTTTGCCATCCAGGAACGTACAAGGCGGTAGAATTTGTCATCATAGTCGCACTCGGGGATGCTGCTGGGAGTGGCTCTTCCTTCGGTTCGAACCGGTCTCCCCCGGGTAGAGAGAACAATTGAAAAACCGAGTCGCTGGAACAGTCGGCACAGAGCGGAGATTCCGCACAGACGTTCTAGTGTGTCGGCAGCAGCAGCACCAGCACATAATGATGACGCACAAACCGCTCCTCACTCGCTCGTTATCACTCCACACCTGGCACATTTTCGATACCCGTCCATCTCATGATCACCGCGGCAGCAGAACCACCACGCCTCGCTGCGATCTGCCTTCTCCCACACATGCTTCTGCCCGTCGATACATGCTGTTGATTCGATGCTGCTGTAGTTGATGCTGGTTTGTGAGTGGTTTGAGGCCGAGTACACAGAAGATAGGCCCAGAGAGCGCCGCCGCTGGATAATGTCCTCGGGCGATAGCGGTGCGGGCGGTGGGCAGTAGCCCGTGCGCTTCGTGGTAGCCGGCAATAAGGGCTTGTGCTCGTCGTCAGCGTAGCCGCGCATTTCGCCAAAATAGTACAGAAAAAAAGGAAATAGTGGAATTTCGCTAAAGAGGAAGGCAGGGTTTTAATATTGTGTAGTGTTCAAGCACCATGCATGAGCGGCATGTGCGGCATGAGCATAGCCACATAAATACGCAGGCATGCGGCCGAGGCACAAGGATATCCAACAACCCAAGAAACCGACGACCCTTCCCCATCGGTCGGGCATTCCCTTGGGGAAGCCACTTTAGGTGGGTACTATTGGGGTACGGGCCAGCGCCAGTGAAAAGGGGTCTCCCTCCACGCAGCTGCTCCTTTGCTTCTTTACTTCGCTTCTTTGTTTACTACTCTCCTGCGACAAACCCTTTACACACTCTTTAAAAATGAATTTGTATCTGCTGACGACACACCGACAACAAATGCTCAGCGCCCTGCAGGAGGCAGCTTCTGATCCGCAGGCGCTGAAGCCCTCCAACGCAATGCTTTCGGATATGTTTGGCTACATTTCGTTTGTATGCTGGCTGCTGGTTCTGTTGCCACAGCTATATCTCAACTATAAGCGCAAGTCCAGCGAGGGCCTGTCGCTGGGATTCATCATGATGTGGCTCGCTGGCGATTTCTGTGACTGGTTTGGCGCGTACGTTGGCCGCCTGCTGCTGCCGGCGATCCTGATTGCGCTGTATTTCGTGCTCACCGACGTGGTTCTGCTGGGTCAAATGTTCTGCTACCGCAAGGGCGACGAGGACGCCTTTGGCGACTCCCAGCTGCCCGAGGGCGCCGAGCGCCAACCGCTGCTGGTGCGACGGGGGCGGCGGGCATGCCGGCTGTCGGGGAGGAATGCGACCAAGCGCCGGCTGGCGGAGTACCAGGCAGCCGAGCACGCGGTGCTGCTGGATCACGGCATCGTGGTTGAGCCAATTGCCACTAGTGGGCCGGACGAGGACCACGTGCGGCCAATCATGGGTGGCAAGCGTGTCAAGGCCACGCTGATTGCAGTACTGACGCTGGTGCTCCTGGTGGGGTCGGGTGTGGTGACCCGCGTGGTGCTGGCGAGCTACCCGGATGACCTGACCGACATGGTGTCGCAGGTGTTTGGCTACATGTCGGCAGCGTTGTTCTTTGTGGCCTACATTCCCCAGATTGCCTGGAACTTTGCCGCGCAGTCGACCGAGGGGCTGTCGGCGGGCATGTTTATTTTCACTGTCATCGGCAATGTCACGTACTGCCTGTCGATTCTGGCCTACTCGACCGAGCAGTCGTATCTGATTGCGTATGCGCCGTGGCTGTTTGGTGCTGCGGGCACTCTGGGCTTCGAGCTGCTCATCCTGTGGCAGTGCTATTTCTATTCCCGCTGCTGCGGGCCCAACGGTCGTGACGAGGACGACGACTAATTTTTCTGTACAAATAAAAAACCTGTTCTCGCTATCAGGCCCACCTTCCTAAAGGGGCATTATTTGCTCTGGGCAAAATCGGTGCCTTGCGCCGCAACAGTTTCACGTGTGGATAAAGCGAGTCACAAAAGAAAGCGCTGCCCTCACTGCTCCTGATTGCAGCCCATCTTGTTTGGGCATGTGGTTCGGAGCTAATGATATAGATAAGTCGAATTCTCCGAGTCACCAGCAGCCTTTTGGAGCCTGCGGGTTTTGGCCCAGAGATTAAGAGCCATCTGAAGATTACGAGCAGGTAGAGGGAAAACGGCCGCGATAGGATATTTGCTTGAAAAGTCACCAAGGATAATACAGAATGCGGCGGTTATGTCTTCTGCGAAATAGGCGCCCAGCAAGGCGGTGGCCGATGCGTGGCCATCGATGATGATGATGGTGGTGATGATGAAATGCACTGCCAAAGAAGGTCCACAGCAACTTTCCCAGACACGCCAGCGTTTGCTTCACACGCGCCTTGGTATGTGGACGGCGTCCGCGCCCTCGCATCACTGGGTGTGGGAAATCGTATGCTCCGGAGAGATCGGCATCCAGGACTCAAATAGCGGTTTCGGAAAATTACAGGCGTCCGTTGTGGCATCCTTGGACGAGTGCAGCACAGTCGCTTGATTGCAAGATAGGAGAATTTGTAGTCACATTGCCCTGAGCTGAAAATTTGTCAGGCAAGATAAAAAATAAAGCGATTCTCATGCACCAGCATGAGGGCAGAGCGAAAAGGTCCTTATCACGGATTTGTGAAAATGGGCGCTGGCTGGAGAAAAAGCCGTCATGGCTTCGTATCCCGACAAGGCCTGGGCAGGTATATAAGGACTCTCGGGTCGGCATGTGGCAGGTAGACTCCATTCATTCACAAAAAGCAGTCACTGCACTTTTTCTCTCCACCCCCTCTGTAATATTATACACATCTCGCAAATGGCTTCCAAGACCACCACTGCCTCCGCTCCTAACAAGAAGACTCTGACCACACATCTGCTCGCTGGCGGCGCCGCCGGACTGGCCGAGGCACTCTGCTGCCACCCGCTGGACACAATCAAGGTGCGCATGCAGCTGAACAACATGCGTCGGGCACCGGTCAATGCCGCGGCGCCCCTGCCCAAGTCGTTCCTGGGTGTTGGTCAGCGCATCGTTCAGCGCGAAGGCATCTTAGCGCTGTACAAGGGCCTGGGTGCAGTTGTATCGGGCATCGTGCCCAAGATGGCCATTCGGTTCTCGAGCTTTGAGCTGTACAAGTCGTGGCTGGCCGACGAGACCGGCAAGGTCGCCACATCCGGCGTGTTCCTGGCGGGTCTGGGTGCCGGTATCACCGAGGCTGTGGCTGTGGTGACCCCGATGGATGTCATCAAGATCCGGCTGCAGGCGCAGCGGCACTCGACCGTTGACCCGCAGGACGTGCCAAAGTACCGCAACGCCATCCATGCCGCCTTCACCATCATCAAGGAGGAGGGCCCGATGACGCTCTACAAGGGCGTGGCGCTGACCGCGCTGCGCCAGGCAACCAACCAGGCTGTCAACTTTACGTTCTACCAGGAGTTCAAGCGGATTGCGCGCCAGCTGCAGGGTCTCGATGAGCTGCCGTCGTACCAGCATCTGATTCTCGGTGGTGTCAGCGGCGCCATGGGCCCGATCTCCAATGCGCCCATCGACACGATCAAGACCCGCATCCAAAAGTCGACATCTGTCGCCGGCGAGTCTGGATGGACGCGCTTCGTCACGGTCACACGCGACATCGCACAGAAGGAGGGATACAAGGCCTTCTACCGGGGTCTTACACCGCGCGTGCTGCGCGTGGCACCTGGCCAGGCTATCACATTCATGGTGTACGAGAAGGTCAAGAGCTGGATCGACCTTTGGAACGACCGCAAGCAGGTCAGCCTGGCCAGCCAGCACGCATAAAACACCCACTTTTCACATGTCACACCCCCGTACACTTTATAAATTTTCACCGCCTTTCGCTAATAGTCACATTCGACAGAATTATTGCCTACACTCTGAATAGCCCTCATTTCTAGAGTCGAAAGTGCTGAGTGTGTTGAGCACCAGCACAAGAGTTCTGGGTGTGGCATTGATGCTGGTGGTTGCCTACATAGCCGCCCATCAGGGTGTCTGATGAATATATCCTCCTGGTAAGTGAAGGAAATGCATTGCTGCCTCTAAGCCTGCATATTCTGTGTTTCAGGGTCTGAGTGTGGAGAGCGGAATAAGAGAAGCTGCGGTTCCTTCCTCTCTTTCATTCTCTCCTTCCTCTCTTTCATTCTCTCCCTCATTCTTGCTATTAATTTCCTCTCTAAAAATAATGAAACGACCAAGTATCTTTTGCAATAAACTGCCCTCCATTGCGCTGTGTAATTCTTTTGTTATCATTTTTTGCTTTTTTGTATGTAGGTGTTAGACCTATGGCGCTCGAATTGCGAGCTTGGCTAGTCGGTAAGGTTTAAACAGTCAATAATGTGGCAGGGAGTCTGTCACAGGGCGATAGCAATTGTCTGGAAAGTTAAAAAAGAATTTACTCTTGGGGACTTGCTCTGGGACTTGCTCTGGGGCTTGATCGGTGCTAGTGATGCTGCTTTGGCTCGCCATTGCTGGCAGCAGCTGAGTACTCCTTTGCTTGCCTGCAGTCTGGGTGGCAGCAAAGCTATCAGGGGCAAGGTTAGTACCAGAACCTTGCAAGAGTTTGTCTGTCTGGCACAGCAGGAGGTATGTGCCCACAAAGAGAGCCCGATGCAACCAGTCTGTAGGTATGATATAACGATGTTTATCACAGAAGGTTGCAGGGCAGTGGTGGGGTTCATCCCACTGTCCAGGGCAGGTGATTTTTGCGTAGTCAGATGTATCCATCGAGTGGTTGGCGATACGCATCGCTGAGCTGAGCCCTGCATCAAGGTATGTCATGGCTGGCAGCCACGAAAGTTAGATAACGGAATGTAGAGGAGTTTGTAGGGAAGTCGGGATGTGTGGGAAGGGGTGAGGTATTAGAAAAGGTGGATGGCACAAGAAAGGCCGCTTTTATATGTAGGATATATGTTGGCCAGCAAGCCAATGGTTCCTTTTTTTGAGCACTCAAACAAATGAGACCGATTGCGGGCCGTGCGGACAGCCTGCTATCACCCTCACCGACTTAAGTTCATGGTTTCAAGTTTGGGTGCCTGGGATGTGGAAGTTGTGATTTGTTTATTACATTACTGCATCTATGAAATGCGAAGCAACTGAGATGAATGATACTTTAATAGAAATAAGGTTCTGGATCCGGTTATTCGAGTGCTTTTAAGAAATATATCTGTCACCTTAGGATCTGAATCCATCGGCCACAAAAGAATGCTGTTTGCCAAGAGTTTACAGAGCGAGTCACGCATACTCGCTGTGAGGGTCAAAAGGGCTTCAGTTTTTCAGCTAATTAACAAGGTTCTAGCGGACAGTCGGTCACCTTTGGACTATAAAATCACATACAGAGGTAAAGATCCATCCAAAGGGATTAGCGCTCAAGCAGCGGTCTCTCGGATGCATAGGACGAGTCTGCTGAAAATAAATCTACCAGCAAGCACTATATACATTCGAGAGAGCCCCGCATCCCGTCAAACAGGCTGGTGCCTGTGCGATTTTACTTTCGGGTGAAATCTTGCTTATACGTGACAGCCCCATGATGAGGATCAGCTCTTGCCTGACTGTTGGATTGGTTCTAGCGAAAAAAGGACACCTATTGGTTGTTTGCATCAGGAATGCTGCTGGTGCGTAGGATCCGCTCCCACTGCGCGGCCTCATCGTCCTCAGGAATCGGGTCGCCAGGTATTGCTGCATCCTGCACCTGGTGCAACTTGGTCTGCCCCATGGCATGGTAGATGTCAAAGTGCGGAGTCGGCATAAACGGACGCTCCGGGTGCGCCTCCTTCTCTCTCCTTGCTGACATGTGCATGCGATCGACGGCCTTTGCGATGGCAGCGGCCGGATTGTCCGTCTCGCTTTTGTCTCTCCTGCCTCTCTGCTCGCCGCCACTGCTAAATCCGCGGTCGACAATCAGCGTGCGCAGGGACATCGACATGACGCTGGCAAAGCCCCACCGTGGGGTTACATACTCGAGGTACTCTAGGCCGTTCTGTACATGGTCAATGGCATCCATTGTGTGCTTGGGGTCGGACTGCCAGGCGCACGAGTACATGCTGACGATGCAGGCTTGGAACACGATGCACGAGACGAATGGGTTGATGACGCGCAGCTGCGTGCGCCGGATCAGCGGCACCACACGATGCACCAGGCGTGCAGACACCACAGCCTGCGAGCGTGCCCACACCAATGTCTCTTCCTCCTTGGCGGTCATGGCGCGGGCGGATGGCAGCCACGTATCCTTGATCATGCACATAAAGAGCACAGCGTACTCGCACATCAGTCCTAAAAACAGCCGGCCGGGCGCCTGCGCAAAAGTGCTGTCGATCTCCTCGTTTGTGCCATGGGCCAGCACCTTGAACCAGGGCAGCTTGTCCTGCCACTCCTCGACACGCTTATAGATGACCTGGAACTCGGCCGGGAACATCTCATTCTCGGGATTCAGACGGCACTGCATTATGCTGATGTCGTAGATGATGGCCAGAATATCGATTTGCTGCGTAATCATGTCCTGGTCGTCGCTCATCACCAGCGCCGGGCCCAGCATCGCCAGCCCGCTCTTGTCGTTATTAAGCAGTTTTTCATCGAGCGGCGTCGGCGCATTGCACTGCACGTCGTGAATCGACAGGCACTGTGGAAGATCGCTCAGCGTCGATGTCATGACATCGTACGTGTACAGCTGCCAGAACACGCGGCGTTTCCACTCGAGGTCAACCGGTGAGTCGTCGCGGAACATTGCCGTGCTCATGGGCGAGTCCAGGGCGTGGAACCGCAGGCGGATGGCCATCTGCGAGCTGAGCGAATGCATAATCCACGCACGATTCAGGCCTGCCTGCGAGATGATCATGGCAAACAGCAGCAGTGCTACACAGTGCTCGACCGAGTCGTACTCGAGGCACTCAAACAGCGACTTGTATGCTCGCTCAATGAACCGGTTGCGCACCCCCATCTTGTTGGTGCCTGTGCCCTCCAGCGACGGGTGGTTCGAGAACCGGCAGGCATCGGCAAGCATCACGTTCAGCATGGATGTTGGCACACGGCCCTCGCGCCTGAGCCGGTCGAACATCTTGCGTGGCACCACCGCCACAATGTTTATCTCGGCGTTGGCGTAGAACGTATCAATCAGGTGGTCCTCGAGGCCAGTCTCGCTCATATTCATCATCGCCTCGATGGACCGCTGGTCTACCGGATCCAGCCCAGCCATAGGATCGGATGGCGCTGCACTGGCCCTTTGCTCCTCATCTTCCTCCTCATCGTACTCGGACACGCTATTGGCGTGCGGGCGCTTGTGGCCAGCCAATCCCAGCAGCTGGTCAAGTTTGCCGCTCAGCTGATCGACTTTGCTTGCCAACCCCTGGATTTCCCTGCGCATCTGTGATGCCTCGGTGCTCCACGCCGCGCCATCCTCGGTCGCTGCCCCACTGCCCGACGGCGCCTCCGAGGGCTCGACGCTTCTGCTCGCATTCTCCGTGTTGTGTTGCTGCAGCCGCGATGGCGGTGGATGGATCCGGGGGCTCTCTATTGGTGTGGCCGAGCTGGTGGTTTTGATCTTCTTGCCCGCCCTTCTCCTGGGCGTGGCCAGCGGGCTGTAATGGCACACCTCCTGGTACCGGATACACGACGAGCACATTGGCTTCTCGCCCGAGCACCTGATTTTGCGCCGTCGGCAGCTGTCGCACGATTGCAGCAGCTTTACCGGGGGCTGGTGGAGCTGCTGCTGCTGCCGCTGCCGCTGGTGCAGGTGGTGCAGGGCACTGGGACCCGGGTAGAATCTGGGCACCTCTGTATACAGCTCTGGCTGCGTCTGTGCGTTTTCAGTCACTGAGCTAGTGTGAAACCCGAAGCTGTACGGGTGCTGCTGCTTCACTGTGGGCGGCGGCGGTACCACCATGCGGGGCGGCGGGCGGGCGAGATTAGTGCTTATTGGCGGGAGCTGCGTGCCGCCTCCTGCCGGCGCCGGATAGTCTGTGTACTGATTGCCGTTTTGCATTCTGAATTTCTTTGCGGTTATAAAAGAACAAAATAGGATAGGTGGGAAAAAGGATAATATGAACAGGGAAATAAGGAAGATGGGGTCGTGTGGAGTCAACAAAAAATCCTGGACAAGAACAAAAGGAAAGCGCAAAAGCGACTATTAAATGTTTTTTTTAGCCTGCTGATAACACGCAGAAAGGAAAAGGAAGCCCACGGCTGTGGAAATGGACCGGCTGAGGAACCTTTGCTCCTGCTGGCAGAATGTTAGGCTTCGGATTTCCCAGCCAACCCCCGCTACTGTGCTCCGCCAAATGGTGACAAATCGAGGAGAGATGCCCCTGTTGGACACCACAGTTCACCTGTTGTCGCTTAAAGCGCAAAGATCGCCCGTAAACAACCGCTGCATCGAGTGGTGAGACGACCGATTCATGCACCTGGCGGGGGCAAACGGCTGGGCTGTAGAAGCGGTACTGTGCTCCTCCTGTCCAGCTCCCACTCATTTCTGCAGAAGCCGGTACCAGCCCTGGCAGAACACATGAAGGAGTCAACTGGGCGCTAGTGTGGGTTCCAGTATACCCCGCTGGGCTACAGTCAGACCACACACTATATCAGGCAAGACGCTGCCGCCACTGGTGCACCACGACAAAACAGCAATGATGGTGGGTCTGTCCCCCTACTGTTTGGCTCTATTCCAGAAAACTGGACAGCGGGGGTATTCCAACCAGTACCTACTGTACAGAAGCACGGCTGCTGGATGCTACAGAAAAATGCAATGTATTTAAAAAGACCACTCTACCACTTCATCACGTCTACCTCGGCTTCGCCAAACACGCTGGACTTGTTGATAACGAATTCGGACGGCGCATTGACATCGGCGTCCTCGGAGGCAAATTCTGGCAGCTGGTCGCGCACAAACGACCGGATCAGGCGGTTCAGCTGTGAGAACTCTAGCAAGAACCCATCGTGGCCGTCGGGCGAGTCGATGGTGGCCATCTGTGCCTTGGGGATGTGCTCAGCCAGCTCGTACTGCTCGTTGATCGTAAACAGGCCGTCGGACTCGATGCCGACCACCAGAGCCGGCTGCTTCAACGTCTTCAAAGCGCCGATATAGCTGCCGCGGCAGTGGCCCAGATCGTGCATATCCATCTTGCGAGTAATGGCAATGTAGCAGTTGGCGTCGAACCGCTTGGTGAACTTGTCGCCCTGATACCGCAGGTAGCTCTGCGCAGAGAAGATGCTGGATGACGACCGGTCGTCCATGGCGCTGCGCGGGGAATCGGCACCTGTGGTGAGCCGTGCCGGCTCACTGTCGCTGCTGCTAGACTCTGAGCTGGTATCAGTGGCCGGATCGACCAGGTTGGCACTCTGGTACACTTTGACGTTGCCTGTGGTCATCATCTTGCGGCCAAAGCGAGACTCGAACGAGTCGCGCGACCGGTATGTGAGCAATGCGGACATGCGAGCCGCCGACAAGCCATGATCGGGCTTTTTGTCTGCGGTGTAATTGCCATCGCCTATAAATAAAACCGACAAATTAGATCACAATATCACCTCGAGATTATGCACGGCCGCTCCTTGCATCGGGCAAGCACGCAATCTACGCCAGGGATGGTGCAATTCCCTCTGTACTTACAGTAGTTTGGGTCGCTGTAGATGGCCTGACGCTGGGCCTCGCCCCAGCTGATGCCCCATGCCGAGTGCTTTCCACAGGTGGCAATGGGCACGATAACCCGCACGTATTCTGGGCCGAACATGGCCCACTCCAAGCACTGCATGCCGCCAAGCGACCCGCCAATGCAGATAGCAACCTGCTTGACGCCCAGCAGATCAAGCACGGTCCGGTGCAGCTTGACGTCGTCGCGGATGCTGGTCAGCGGAAAGTCTGGGCCGTACGCCTTGCTGGTCTCTGGATTCTTTGTCAGTGGCGATGCGGTGCCGTACGGGCTGCCCAGGACATTACAGCAGACGACAAAGAACTTTCTGGTGTCAAATGCGCGGCCAGCACCCAGCAGGGGCCCCCACCAGTCGGAGACATCAGCAGAGCCGGTCAGTGCGTGGCAGATCACCATGCAGTTGTTTGCGGCAGCATTGAGCTGACCCCATGTCTTGTAGGCGACGGGCACGTCGTGCAGTGTAATGCCAGACTCGAGTGTGAACTCGGACAGGGTCAGAATGGACTGGCTATCGACGAGCGCTGTGAACGAGTTTGCGCTGTTGTTGTACGCAACCATTTTTAAGCTAATGAGAAAAGTTGAAGAGGTGAAAGTGGGATTAAGAAGCAGACCATGCCGCTGTATTGGTGGCAGACGTAATTTATACTCGCAGTGCAGCCGCACGGAGACTCTTCCCTCAGTTTATTGTCCGTCTACTTGTCCTTTTATCGGTGGAAATACGCAGGAGGTGTGTGAAAATGCATATCTGACTGCAACCGCTGCAACCGCTGCAACCAATGGGCAACGAGTGGTACCCATAGATCGTCCCGATCGCTGGTTTTGTGCATCCAGCTGCTGTGAGCATTAGCTAGTGACGAATTAGTTAAAAATATTTTGGGGGACAAGATAAAAGGAAGATATCCGATGAGACCAAACGCAATTGGCTTGAAGTGGCGATCAAAGAAAATGAAATATAGGAGCGCGGGCGTTTGTGCAGAGCAAGACCGAAGAGAACAGAGCGAGGACCGAAGTGATGACCTTGTGCGCGCTACATCTAGGCTACCGATGCAACTTCATGCCAGTTACCAGACAAAGAGCATCAAGTTACACTGCAAATGTACGAGAGGCCAGAGACACAACAAGAGTGTCAACAATGCTGTTTACAAAGATAGTCAGCAGAGGTTACGATATGTGTTATTGGAATCAGGAATACGCATGGATGGAAAAGGATCCAGAAGGGACCACTGCTCCCTAAGGGCTGGTTTACCAATTGATGATAATGAGTGGCAGGGGAGAGGTCCTGTAACTGAGAACAACTATGGATATGCAAAAACAGAAGGCATATTTAACGCTGAAGCTTTTTCAGCAAAATACAAAGCACGCCTGTAACAAGCAGGGTAGAGTTAGTGCAAACCAGAAGGCTGCTGAGGCTGTGTCATGGTGCCTGTTGCAACGCCCTGAATCATTGATGTATGGAGTCTCCAAATTAAGGCCGTTGCAGCCGTCATGCAGTACACCAGCAAAGCAAGAATCCTGTAGCCTCCTTAGTTTGGTGGCTGCATACAGCAACAACCTAGGCAGTTGCACTAAACACACTTTGTTAAACTATCTTGGCACTGTGACTACAGTGTGTGCAGACACCAGCTGGTCTAAAAGAAATGTACTTCAAACAAAAGAGTAAAGACAGGTTGAAGAAGAAATACCGGAAAATACATGGTGTAATTTCTGTAGCCCTGTGCCATCTGTTGCGGTATTTTATTGTCACCCAGACCGGATGTCAGGAGAAGAATCAACAAAACTAAAGTTGTTTAGGAATGTCTTGGAGGTCAAGGGGATTAGTGTCTAAGGCATCGGCAGAAAAACTTACAAGCGGGTCCTTGCGGGTGATAGGATTTCCCTAACAGGCAAGGTGTAGACGCGGATCACGTAGCGTCGTAGACAAATCTAGTCTGGGCCATAATAAATGGAGTAATACTATCAGAGTTGTTAGCATCAGAGGGTCTACAGTTCGTAGACAGCATCAACACACCAGTCTTAACCTACAGACAGTAAAATAGGAGAGATACTCGCGTAAGAAGGAAGATGAGCAGTCAAGCGTAGCACTAGGTTTCCTGACACCTCACTAAATGCCATTCTACGCGCAGCATAAACCAAATGATTATATAAACCTGGCATAATCTTATTGCAACTCAACTACGCGGTGCATGTTTGGCACCGAGTCCCGGCATGGAGCTGCATGGCTCACAATAAACAAGCCTACCTCGCTCTCCTAAAATATTAGTGCAGCAGAATGTTCCAAAAGCCAGGCATGATGGTGACCAGCAACAAAAATAAAGCCAATTCTGGCGCTGTTCACCAGTATCCTCCTGGCCGATCCGACGACTCAGTTCAATATCGAAATATACGGTCGGGTGCCAGAAACAATGAACTCCAGCGACTCCTTGGGACAGAAAGAGAAAAAGGTTTTGGCATCTATTTTTGGCGGGCGGCGAATGGAATGTGGAATGTGATGCCGATCGCTAGAAATGATGTCATGCTGGAAAATGTAGTCTGGGTAGTCCAAAACACACTGCCCGCTGTTCATTCTGCGCTCAAGCCACTGTGGTGACTATTGTCAGTATGGTTTCTGAAAGGCTACAAACATTCGGTTTATTTGGCTACCAGCGGGAAAGTGATTCGCACACACTCAACCTGCAGAAGCAGCATCGCACAGCCAAGACGTGAGACTTGAATTGGAGGTGCAGTTCGGCCAACCACGCGCGCTCCGTGTGGTGATGTGAGAGATGGACAATGTGGTTAAAAAAGCAACCTTTAAGCGGTCGCACCGTATTCATTCTCGTGCTTGGCTTTGGGGGATACCGCCTGACTCGGCAACGATTCTCACGACAGACTGTCGCTTATAAGCTCTGGTCAGTTCGTCGAGTGTCGTTCTTTGGCTTTGCTAGCACCCTTTTTCATTCTCTCTTCACTTTCACGCATATCCATCTTCACGCTTTTCACGTTCATTATTATTTCTCATCGCCCGTACGGATCTGGCTGGCACAGATACTGTTGGACCAAGCACCTTTCTCACGCTCTATTCAGATATGAGCGACACCAAGTTTATGAGCGGCGAGCGCATATCGCGCGCCGACATCCTGACCAGCAAACCATGCGTTTGACAGCCAAGCCGTTGCGCCGTCAATGGATTTCAGACAGAGCCGGCGGCGGTTTCCGCCATACAGCGATGATGCCGGACATCACGCTGCGACGGGTGTTCTTTATAACACTGTGGCTACTGCTGGCAGGCCATCATCATGGGGGTGCCGGTGGGCGAAGGTTAGCAAGGAGCAAGGGCACCTGAACGGATTCACTGACGGCACGATGTGCTGCTTGATGTTCAGTTTTGCGATGATATTCATATTCATGTCGCCGACGCTGCTGGAGCTCCTGCGGCGGACGTTTATTTCGCGGTACGTATCGATAGAGAAGAACATACATGCGCACAAGATTGCGTCGTACTCTGTTGCAGTGTGGGGCATCGCGCATGTGGCCACTTTCTACTACAAGTTCAACAAGACAGTCAAAAAATCAGGCGGCAAGGTGACGTTAGCCAGCAAGCTGTTTGGTAACCGGCTGGGGGTCACGGGGCACCTGCTGTGGTTTGCGTTCTTTTTCATTTACGTGTCATCGGTGCCGGCAGTGCGGCGGCGGTACCACGAGGTGTTCTATTACACGCACCATCTGTTTCTGGCGATTGTGCCGCTACTGTTTCTGCACGGCAGTGCAGCGTCATTCCAGTGGTACTGTTGTAGCACCGGGGTCGATCTATGTGCTGGACCGGCTGTACCGGTTCATGCGGTCGCGGTTCCGTTACCCGCGGATTCTGAGTGTGATTCAGCATCCGTCAAACGTGATTGAGCGCGGATTGAGAAACGCGGTATCAACGCACAGGTCGGGCAGTATGTGTATCTGAACGTGCCGTCGATCTCACTCCTGCAGTGGCACCCGTTCACCCTGACGAGCGCACCGGAGGAGGGACGAGTTGACGCTGCACATCTGGGTCAGCGGCGATTGGACGCGGCAGCTGGTGGCGGCACTGCGGGCGTGTGCGGTGAGTGACGGCAAACGACAGTGGGTCGCTGTTTGGCATGGGGACGCGGCCGGGGACAGCAGCACCATCTGTTGCGTCGACAGGCATCACTGAGCGGCTGGAGGCGGGCGCGCAATGTGCCGACGGACCCAGGGAACCTGAACACGCTGAGTGCGCTGGCGGACCAGGAGCGACTGATGCTGATGATGAAAGGCGAGATCGACCCGGCGTCGGGACTGCCGAAACCCGGGGTGCAGACGAACGTACCACCCGCTGAACCATCACCGCGGGTCGGGCGAGTCGCGGCCGTGGTCGCGCGTGGGGCGGCAGAGCAGGTGCTGTTGGACCGGCTGCCACCCGAGATGGATTTCCGGCTGTCAGGGTCTGTGGCGCCAAACCCGGTGGTGCAGAGTGCACGCTGGTCAGCCTGCCGCGGATTCTGGTGGACGGGCCGTATGGAGCGCCGACGCAGCAGGTGTTTGACTACGAGTGCGTGGTGCTCATCGGCGGCGGAATTGGCGTGACGCCGATGGCGTCGGTGCTCAAGAGCATGTACTACCAGCTACTGTCGGCCGTGTATGCGGCGCGTGCGCAAGGTGTACTTCCTGTGGGTATGCCGCGATGTCCAGTCGCTGGAGTGGTTCCAGGATCTGCTGGCAGCGCTGGACGAGGAGGATATTGGCGACACGCTGGAAATCCGCACGTACCTGACAGGCAGATGCCGGTGGACAAGATCAACAACATTGCGCTGTACCATGACTCGGAGGCAGCAGATCCGATCACAGGGTTCGTGCAGAGCCCAACGTACTTTGGGCGGCCGAACTTTGACAACATATTCAGTGACGTGGCAAGCGCAACCCGAACACCGACATCGGCGTGTTCTTCTGCGGGCCCAAGCCCATGGGCCGGTCGCTGCGCAAGACCACGAACCGGTGGTCCAAGAAGTTGCGGTCGATCCAGACAAAGTTTGTGTTCCACAAGGAGAACTTTTGAGCATTCATGTACGTTTTATGACATTTGTTTCAAATATACCGTCAGACTACTCGTCGTCGTCGTCATCGTCCTGCACCTTGTACTCGAATGCCACGTCCCACCGCGACCCGGGCGAAGCAGCACTGACGTATTTGATGAACTTGACGACGCTGGGCTCGCGCATGACCAGATTGAGGGTGTTCCAGGCAGCCGGCGTCGTGAGCAGAATGCCGTCCTCCTCGGTGTGGCGATACACGCTGCCGTCATTCGAGGCCTCGTCGCCATCGCCGCCGTCAACGTAGCACTGGTAGCCGCCAATGACGCCATCAGCCCACTTTTCCTGGCTGGCAGCCAGGGCCAGGGTCGCGTCGAGCATGACGCCGGTGGAGCCGTCGGGGTGCCCAGCGTGTAGTCGAGCCCCGAACGGAACCGGCGCACCATGCCGCGACGTGCCGTAAGCGCTAGCGTCGTAATGCGGTTGAGCCAGCGCGCAAACGCTCCCGAATCAAACAGCTCCTCTGCACTGCCGCCAGCAGCCGCGACGCTTCGTCTTCAGTGTCAGTGACCGCCCCGTCATCGGTGGGCCCGGTGGATTCGGGCGTGTTGGCCGTGGCCGGAGCATTCAGGCGCATGTACCGGCGCACCACCGGCGATCCGACAGCATGCCACTGGTTGCGCTCGCCGGTGCCGTGCGGCGGAATATGCGAGCCCATCATGCCGTCGTGCTCGTCGATGCGTGCCAGCAGCTCGGCCAGAGGACTGGCTATGGCAGAGTTGAGGAAATGGGCCAACTGGATGCTGGAGTCGTCAGCGAATTTGTTGGCCACCTGCGCCATGATCTCATTGCCCAGGTAGTCTGCATTCATGTACTTCTGCAGCACCGTGCGGTCGCTGTCAGAGAGCTCCGTGATATCATCGACTGGAGCTGTAGGGAGCAAAGGCATCGCCGGACTGCACGGCGAGCGCTGCGCCTTGGCTTCGATCTGGCTGAGCGTTGACACTTCGCCGTGCGCCCACAGCTTCTGCATCTGGTTGGTCGCATATCCGGGCTCGCCGGGCTGCGGGAAATGGAACCAGCCCTGGATGCTGAGCCGCTCCTTGCCCAGTCCTGCCACCTCCTCTACCGAGTGGTGGCTCTGCCGGGCAACACCGTGAAAAACACAATCTGGTTCCACTGCGGCGCTATGCGCTTCGTCGGGTTGACTGCTGGCGCCCACGATGCATCCGATTCGCGCGGATACAGCTCCAGGTGCCCACCGTCGCGGCGTGCCAGCTTGCCCCGTCGTTGATCTCCGGATCGGGCAGATAGATGATGTACGAGACGCGCCGGTCGCCGATCACGTCGTCGTGCAGCAGCAGATGGTCGCCCTGCTTGTACCGATTCGTGCTCATGTCTGTGCGCGATCCCGACAGCGGCCCACATCCGGTTACTGTCGACACAAAGTCCCGGAACTCCTGCGAGTAGATCGCGTCCCGCAGCTTCTGCAGGTGTGGCAGCTGCCGCTTCTCCTCCTCCGGGAGCCCATCCAGATTCGCCAGATCCCCCGACTGGTGGTACTTTAGAATGTCCGTTTCCTTCAGCGTAAAGTGCAGACGCGTCAGCATCTCCGAGCGCACACCGCGCAGCAGCTCCTCGTCGCAGAACTTTTCGATGAACGCGTGCCGGTACGGCTGCGATGAGCTGAACTGCTGCGTTAGCTCGTCCACTGTGTCGAACAGCCCAGGCCGGAAGCAGGCCCGCGCGTCAAACTCTGCCGTTTCGTGCCGCGCCTTCTTCGTCTCGACAAATCCATGATCACCGTCGGCAGGCTGGGCTACGCGCTTCTTTTCAGGTTCGCCTGACACCATTCTGCTTTATGTTCTGCTAAACGGACAACAATGCG
>NW_024468403.1:0-24644 GCF_002104995.1 Linderina pennispora
GATACGGCGGGCCTGGGCGACGAGCAAAAGTACTATAACCTGAAGGGCACTGTTGTGTTTGTGCGCAACACGACCATCGCGTACCCGGCGTGCTCGACCCCCGGCTGCAACAAGAAGGTTATCGAGGACCCGTCAACTGGGCAGTGGCGCTGCGAGAAGTGCCAGAAGTCGTTCCCGGCGCCCAACCACCGCTTCATCTTCTCCATCAATGTCAGCGACGAGACCGGCCAGAACTGGCTGCAGTGCTTCAACGACATCGGCGAGCAGCTGCTGGGCTGCACTGCCAACGACATGATGCAGTGGCAGGAGATGGGCGACCCGATGTTCCAGAAGAAGATCGACGAGGCCACGTTCAAGGAGTTCACGTTCCGCTGCCGCGCCAAGAACGAGACCTTCAATGACAACACGCGTGTGCGCTTCACCGTAATGAGCATGAGCCCCGTTGACTATGTTTCCGAGACCAAGCGTCTTGCCCGTCTCGTTCGAGTCGTATGCCGCCTAGCCACTTTACCAAGTAGCGCAATTGAAAAACATTTACCCACACATTCTTGGAGTGGCCGGAGCATGTCTATGCAGGTCAATTGTTTCTGTGCATATGTGCTTGTGCTGCTCCCTACTTTCCGATGCAGTGGCCCTAAAGAACGGAAAACTCTTGAAGCCAGCTGCGGGACAAGAGGACAAGGTGGCTGACACTCTTTCTTCTTGTATTCACCTCCCCTCTTTCACTTTTTTGTACATACTGCCTCTACAGCAATTGGCACTAGGTTAAAATGTATATAGCCCCCGTAGCACCTGTCGGTCGCACCTATAACGTGTACCTATGCCCGTACTGTGGCAGTAAGTTCCAATCAGTTGTACTCCTGGAAGTCCACCTGAAGTACTATTGCTAGTGATATCAGGTGCCGTCTTTGTGGTGTCTGTCGATGAATATATCCGAATAGTGATGCTGAAAAAAAGAATATAAGGCAATGATCTGATGGCCCGCTATACTCTGTGGCAACCGGCAACATTGTGCTTGATATTGACAGCAGGTGTATCATTCTTGGCTATCACCAAACAATGTTGCCAGTTGGCACACAAAGTGGTAATGGACTCTGCTATTGTGTCGCTGTTGGGTCGATAGCTTGGATGCTACCCACCTTGCCGCTTTCTTAGCATATTTAAATTCTGGTTGTTGCGGCCCTCGATCAAACGGCTCCATCCTCTATATTTCAACAGCCGGCCCTTTGCTTTGAAACTCCTGACGATACAACTCATGTCTAAAGCTCAGCAACTCAAGCCTGGTGTCTACATCCATCCAGCATGTCGCCCAGCGCTCATTACTTCATATTCAACAACAGTGTGCGAAAGGGGACGGGGAATCGGATATGGAGAGCTCCTGTGCCCAGACTGCACCTGTGTCATTCGCACAGAAGCAGAACGGAAGTTCCACATGCTCTTTGCGTGCTTCGGATTGTGACAGTTGGTTTTTACCAGGGCACAAAAATGTAATTGCGATACCACAACCTTTTTCCATTTCAAAAATAAAGTCTGTTGGCCGCATATGCAGCGATTTTGTAGTGTCACTTTCGAAGAATGGAGGCTTCTGTTCTTCCAAAAGTGCTTCGCGGAAGGCTGAATCTATTTTCATCATACGTAGCGTACGTGTGCAGATCATGCTGCTGCAGCGTGGTTTCACTTACCATGCAAAACAACCTGCCTTATTCTCTCTCCAGCAATCCATGGCCATATCTTTTTAAGGACATCTTGTGTTCCTGTAATTCGCACCATATGGCATTCTATAATTATCTCAGCTTCCATTATTTAACAGCAAATCCCCGCATCTTTTCAGGACAGAAAAAATGTTGGGCAAACAAACATCACGGACGGCCACGGATCCAGCGGCACGCCGATCCATGTGTGACCTATTTGTGTCGTCTGATGCGCTGTCTGTCTGGGATGCTACTTCTCGCCTGCCACCATGATGTCAAAGTACTACGTTGGCGTGGAGCGGAAATGCCGGCTAATAGGGCTATCTCGGCCGCATTTCCAGCTGTCCAAAACTTTGGAGGTGATACACCAGTGATGAAAACGTAACCTGAAAATGGGAGCTTTGCTAATTCGGCTCTCCCGAATTCTCACAGTGCTGCATTAGGATCCAGCGTGGAGTGTTTACAAATACGGTGACATACATAGCCAAGATTTTCGGTGCTCGCCACAATCTTGTACAACTATTCGCCATCTAACCTAATCATTCGCCATCGGTGTATTGTGCAATTACTCGGCCCAGATTCGGTTTGTTAAATGTGGCCACGTCCATCGTGCAATACAGGCGAAAGTTTAAAGGTGGCCAATGACGAGAAATGCGAGGATATATGAAAGGCCAGCATATATGATCTGCACTCTTGGCCTGAGGCCAGACTGCCAGACCCGACCCAGACCGCGAAAAGATAGCAATCGCAGCAAATGGCTATAAAAAAATCAATGCTATGAAACTAGCCGATGCGCAGCCCAGTCGCTCTCGCTTACTGTGGCGGAATGACGTGCAAAGTAAACAAACAAATCAATGCGCAAGATAATTTGCCCGTTGGTGCATCAATAGATACACCTACGCCTGCTCACACATCATCTTTCTCTTCCGCTTCAGCGGCACATCGCTATGGTTTTTTTTTTTTTTTTTTTTTTTTTGGGAAAAACGGCCTGCAACGTTGCAAAGAAAAATGGCCAATGTCCATCTCTTGCGCCTGCATATGCAACCTCCGGCCAGCATTTCAACAGGTCTATTTTTACAATGGGATTCGCAATTGTGCGAAGGGAAGTGCAGCGAGCTGATGTGCTCTGTAAAAAGGCGGATCAATGGAGAGGCACGTATCGTAAGCACCGAGAACCGGGCCCCAACTCTTGTTCCTTTTTAGTTTCCTGCTATTTTGATTTGCGCGAGAGAAATGAGGAGCCAAATCCGTGGCAATTCCGCTGCTGAGTCAATGCTTTCAGGACAGGCAAAATTGCTGTGCAGACGAGGGGTAGTTCCGCTTGTTCCATCTGCTCCTTCGGTCAATTTACTTCATGTCCACAGTCAGTGAGAAGCATACACATCCCCGTCCCTTATTCGACAATGGAAGTTCGAGATAGCCCTGTTGTATATTTAGAATAGTTCTACATTTTTGGTGAGCCCACAAACCTGATCAGTCGTGGGATCGTCCATATTCTTAGGACTGCAAGATTCCTTGAAATGGGCAAAACTTGTGTGAAGCAGCTTGGGCCCTATATAATGCGAGGCCCGTAGCCGACAAGAGCAGGATTACTCAGCAAGCCTACTGCCCCTTATTCTCTCCCTCCTCGTCTTGGTCCTCCAATACGTCTTCGTATATACCTTTCCTCAGCACCATCATATTCCTTAGTTGCAGACTTCCTCGCAAACACCTCGGCTTTCAGCGCTCACATTCGATAGCATAAACAGCCCGCCAAGCCATTCTACGAAAATGCATCTGAACAACCTTGCCCTTACCTCACTCGTTGCCTCAGCTGCCGCTGGCCTCTACTCTGCTGTGCCGCCTGTCTATTCGGCCGCCCAGAGCGAATGCGCACCTGGCACCACGATTTACGAAACGAAGACAGTGTATGTCACTGTTGATCATCCTTATGAGACGACACCGGCTGCCACTTCGACGCCGGCATACCACACCTCGCATGTTGAGTCCACCATTGTCTCGAAGCCCTCGACCCCTGTGTATCACACCAAGTCGACTCCTGCCTATCACACCAAGCCGACTCCCTCGACCCCTGTGTACCACACCAAGTCGAAGCCTGCTTACGAGACCAAGACCACCCCTGCCTACCACACCAAGCCGACTCCCTCGACCCCTGTGTACCATACCTCGCATGTTGAGTCCACCATTGTCTCCAAGCCGTCGACTCCTGTTTATGAGACCAAGTCCAAGCCTGTCTATCACACCAAGTCGAAGCCTGTCTATGAGACCAAGACTACTCCGGTGTACCACACCAAGTCCAAGCCTGTCTATGAGACCAAGACTACCCCTGTATACCACACTAAGCCGACTCCCTCGACCCCTGTGTACCACACCTCGCATGTTGAGTCCACCATTGTCTCCAAGCCGTCGACCCCTGTGTACCACACCAAGCCGACTCCTTCGACCCCTGTGTACCACACCAAGTCGACCCCTGTCTACCACACTAAGCCGACTCCCTCGACCCCTGTGTACCACACTTCGCATGTTGAGTCCACCATTGTCTCAAAGCCATCGACCCCTGTCTACGAGACCAAGTCGACTCCTGTCTATCACACCAAGTCCAAGCCTGTCTATGAGACCAAGACTACTCCGGTGTACCACACCAAGTCCAAGCCTGTCTATGAGACCAAGACCACTCCTGTCTACCACACTAAGCTGACTCCCTCGACCCCTGTGTACCACACCTCGCATGTTGAGTCCACCATTGTCTCCAAGCCGTCGACCCCTGTCTACGAGACCAAGTCGACTCCTGTCTATCACACCAAGTCCAAGCCTGTCTATGAGACCAAGGACTACTCCGGTGTACCACACCAAGTCCAAGCCTGTCTATGAGACCAAGACCACTCCTGTCTACCACACTAAGCCGACTCCCTCGACCCTTGTGTACCACACTTCGCATGTTGAGTCCACCATTGTCTCCAAGCCGTCGACTCCTGTCTATCACACCAAGTCGACTCCGGTGTACCACACCAAGTCCAAGCCTGTCTATGAGACTAAGACCACTCCTGTCTACCACACCAAGCCGACTCCCTCGACCCCTGTGTACCATACCTCGCATGTTGAGTCCACCATTGTCTCGAAGCCATCGACCCCTGTCTACGAGACCAAGACCACTCCGGTGTACCACACTAAGTCCAAGCCTGTTTACGAGACCAAGTCGACCCCTGTATACCATACCAAGTCAACCCCTGTCTACGAGACTAAGACTACCCCTGTCTACCACACTAAGCCGACTCCCTCGACCCCTGTGTACCACACTTCGCATGTTGAGTCCACCATTGTCTCGAAGCCATCGACCCCTGTCTACGAGACCAAGTCGACTCCTGTCTATCACACCAAGTCCAAGCCTGTCTATGAGACCAAGACTACTCCGGTGTACCACACTAAGTCCAAGCCTGTTTACGAGACCAAGTCGACTCCGGTGTACCACACCAAGTCCAAGCCTGTCTATGAGACTAAGACCACTCCTGTCTACCACACCAAGCCGACTCCCTCGACCCCTGTGTACCACACCTCGCATGTTGAGTCCACCATTGTCTCCAAGCCATCGACCCCTGTTTACGAGACCAAGTCGACTCCTGTCTACCATACCAAGTCGACTCCTGTCTACGAGACCAAGACCACCCCTGCCTACCATACCAAGCCGACCCCCCTCGACTCCTGTGTATCAGTCTACCAGCACCAGCAGTTGTACTGAGGGCAAGTCGACTCATGTCGAGTCCACCATTGTCTCGAAGCCATCGACCCCTGTGTACCAGACCAAGCCGGCGACCTCGACCCCGATCTACCAGGCTAGCTCGGCGCCTATCTACAATACCGCGCCTGCCTATGCTGCATCAACCATTGCTCCTTACTACTAAGTAACATATCTGGCTTTATGAATCTGTAATCCATTCCATTTATTTGGCCAATACTTCACGAATGCTTTATTGACGTTTAGCTCATTACACCATCATCACTGCTAGTGTGGATTGAAAACCCGTATGCCGTTGTTATTTATCAAGCTATCAGTGTGCGTGCTGAGCAGAAAGAGAATCCATATCGGTAGACACCGGCCCAATTGAGAGCCACATGGCTTCATATCCCGCTTCCGAGGAATAGAAAGCAGGTGCTACTTTGCAATGAATGGTTGGTGAAAAGCAGCCGGGACGAAAAGACACGCCTGCCAAGGCTAGCGCTACATGTGTGAAAGCGGCTTTAATAAATCCGAGCGAATGGTTCTTGACAGAAACTTCGATTACTGCCTCTGAAACAAGTGCGTAATTGCTTTTTACTCCAAGCAGTCACACCCACCCACACAGTTGTCAATTCGACCCATCTTTCAAAACGCAGCTGTGTCTGTGCACGATCATGTACACACCGCTGATATCCGCGAGTAGGTAGAAAGGGCAAGCTGAGTGCCGTTTGCTGCGGCCAAAGTCTGGGCACCATCAGGAAATCAAGGGTTACTTGAAGATATTTGTCAGATTCAAGGAAATCAGCGCATCTGCCTTTGCATTTTTCTTTGCCTTTCGTGCCACCTGACCTCACTGCCTGAAGATGCGGGAGCATGCGCCTTCCCTCACCTTGGCACGGCATCTCGGAACGAAGAAGTCACGATGGCTTACCCCAAACGCGCTAGCAACTCGCTATTGTGTGTCCGTGTGCTGCATGCTGAGGGCAGTTGACAGGATATGCCGCTAAGCGCCTCCCTTGGCAGTAAAGACGGAGAGATGCCGAGCAACCCCTTGCTCGCAGTTGTTACCGAACCCTCAATGCTCGCATGCATACAGATTAAGCGGATAACAGCGGCCGCTCCGGGCAGCCCCATGCCGATCCACTGGCGAGCGAAAGGGAATGAAAAGCGCTGATAAAAATAAATGAGTGATTCTCAGTCGATTTCCCTGCTCCCAGGAAAAAACAAGTAGCGAACAGGGGAGGAGCGCGCCATGAACACAGTCCTGCCGCTTGGATTTGTTGGGCAAAGGCCCAGAAAGAACACTAAAAAGAAGTTATTAGTCATGCTTCTGAGGGGCACACGTTTGCAAATGCATGCCGGGTGCTGCACATTATGCACGATTACTTGGCGACACCTGATATGTGCCACGTCGGAATTCTTGCACCGACCTCCCCAATGGCAGGCGGAAGGTTGGAGTATAGGAGATGAGGCGGCATCACGCTTGGCACATGTCTACGGACAGAAATAGGAGAGGTGAGGAAGGAATACACGTAGAAAACAGGAAAAAAAATCAACGCGCTTGGGATAATGTTTGGTTGTCGCCCTCCCCGGGTCTCCCACAAAGAGATACAGTGCAGGAAATTACATGGTGGCCGCAGGCAGTTAGCGTCCCGGCTGCTATCAGGGTTATTGCCGCAGCCCTCAACTTTTATTTTTTGTACATACAGTTTATCCATCCCCCGGATGATGTGCCAAGGATGGCTGACCTGTATCTTGGCCAGCGGCCACGACGTGCATATTCTCTTTTGTGCCAGGTCATGCATCTCACTGGTGAGAGGCAGGGAACGCACATTCCAGAAATAGGTTGCAATGATTTTCCACCATTTTGTTTCACGCTCAGTTTATCCAAGAGACACTGCTTATTGCAAACTTGCTATAAAACCTCCTGTCGGCGGGTCGTCTGCGCAAAATCCTTCATCCACACTTCTTCTTCACAACAACTGTTTTATTATCCAATCCCTTACAGAACCCTTTTTGCAATTCATCTTGACCCTTTGAAAACAACCACAATGTGCGACTTCCAGTTCCAGCACCAGCTCCCCTACAAGGGCAACTTCGGCGTGTTCCGGCTCTACAACTACTCGTGCAACATCTGCGGTGCCTACTTCAACACCGTGCACCAGGCCAGCGAGCACGTCCGGGCAGAGCACTTCTTCCCCGACCTTGACGACTTGTAGATAGGCAGCAATTGCAGAATCACCGATGACTCCGGTATCAGCCACTACTGTTGAGGATACCCTCGTGTACAGGTTCTACAGGAAGGCTCAGGCGGACCCAGTTCCTCCCTTCCTCTCCTCGATGGTCGTGTGGATCAGCTTAGGGATTCCAGCTCTCCCTTTCCTGTACACTCACTCCATTCGTTGTACTATAATTACTCTGTGTGCTCAGCAATTCCTGCACAGATCTGTATCTATAATTTGTAAAAACAAAAAAACATCCAATCTCTAGATCTACTACAAGTCGACAAGCGCTCTTTCTTTTCCGTCTATTTCTTTCTATCCTCTTATTCTTCACGTTCTCTTGAAAAAAGAAAAAAATAAACCCAGTCTACAAAGCACTTGGCACACATTTTGACAGCTTTCTTGGCTTTTGCCTTTGCCAAGACAAGTACCAGATGTATACTGCATGGCAGTATAGCGCCGGGGAGAGGAATTATGCAGCTGCCAGGCTCCACCTGCAGCTTTTCCGCAGCACACGCGCAGGATATTATTGTCGGAAACCGCAGCAGCTCCATGCATCGCTTGGGCCATGCACTGCGGTACACACGCTGCATGTCCATCCTTGTCCAAATCGCTGGTGGAGACTGCATGTGCATTTGACAAGCCGAAATTATTCACTAGCGAGACTGCTGCTCCTTCCTCTCGCGCCGCAGCTGCTCAAAGCGCTCCTTGGTCCTGGCTTTCTTAATCTGCACCTTGTACCGCTTTGGATGCAATTCCTTCTCCCACTCGTCCTTGACCTTGCGGTAGAGCAGCATCGTAGTCTTTGCGTCTGTCACAGATGAGTGCTCGCCCTCCTGGATGTTGATGTTGAGCACCGACGCGGCTAATTTGCGCAACGAAGGCGCGCTGCCGTTGTTGAGCTTGCGGAAGCCCTTGTACTTGACTGTGTCCCGCACCATCAGCGGCGGGTGGGTCAGCATGAGGGCACGCAGGTCGTTCTGTAGCGCATGGCCAATAACAACCCTGTCCTTGAACAGGTCGGCGACCTGCTGCTGCACGTCCTTGAACTTTGCGCCGTTAGTCAGGTCTGACTTGCGAATTCCCGACACCCATGTGCGGTAGTCGGTGACTGGTTCCTGCGGCTTGACAAACATGTCCATGATGACATGGCCATAATAGTTAACAATCGATACACGGGCCAACATGGACCGACAGCCCTTGAAGCCAGCACCGACCATCTCGCAGTCCACAGCTAGATACCGGCCGATTGCCTCGCGCTTCTCTTTCGATACCGCGGGTCGGGCAGGCTTCGACGAGGCAGGTGTATCAGAGCCGCGCGCCTTGACGATATCTGTGGGCAGATCTCCATCGTCCTCTTCCCCTTCCTCATCCGCACCATCTGCCTTTATGAGCTTGGTGCTATTCCGGCTCTTGGCAGCACGGCTGTCGTTGGCATCTTCCTCCAGCTTGTCGAACCAGTCGTTGGCATCACGCGGCAAATCGTCGTTTCCATTCTGCTCCACCTCGTCTGCAACCAGCATCGCCAGGGACAGTGCACGCTGACGCTCTGCACGGCGCTCCATCTCGTCGGCATCCTCGCCTTCATTGTCTGGGCCAGACCTTGCTGCTGTTGGTGCCAAAGATGCTGGCTGGCTGTCATGGACAACAAAGCTTTCTTCCTCGTCATCAGAGTCCCAGGCGTACAGATCCTGCACGTCGTCGTCGTTATACTGGACATCCTGCATTTCCTTTTCCTTGCGCTCCTTTTCCTCCTTCTCACGCTTCTTCTGCGCCTTCTTGGCCTTCTTTGCGCGCTTCTTCTCCGCTGCAGCCTCATTATCGCCAAGCAGGGCGTCGACAAAGTCGTCTACGACCTCATCGTCATTAGCGGATCCCTTCCTCTTATTTCTCTTCTTCTTGTTACCACCATTGGTGTCTTTGAACCGGAGAACTCTGTCCATCGACAGGACGACATCGTCATGAAGGAGCTCTTCCTCTTCCACGTCGATCTTAGCCACTGGCTTGGGACACTACAGGTTGTGCATGTGTTAAACAGCTTATCGCTTATGCTTGTCATCGGACTGGTGTGGCAACTGCCTGCATGCATACATTGGACTTCATTTGGGAATGTAAATGTGTAAAAAAATATCACAAGGGAAGCAGACAAACAGCGCCTCTACGGCTGCCGCATCTGCAGCTGTAGCTACAAGGAAAATATCAAAAAAAAAAAAAAAATCGCAAGCCAATAGTTGGGTGCAGGAATCACTGGATTGGATCAGCAGTTTAAGGCACTGGAAATTAGGAACCCTGAAGCAGCTGGACTGGTCATTCGCTCTTCCTTGTTTACACACATTCTCTACACAAATGACAAACGGGCCCGACATTATCGACCTACTGACAGACACGTCGTCGCTGGACTTGGAAGCCTCACGACCAGCATCCCCGGCAGCTGCGGTAGCAGCATCCCCGTATGCTCGTGGAGACCGGCTAGTCCAGCCTCGCCGACCGCCGCAGCAACCTGCAGCAGACGTGCCATCGCCAAACACGCCCAACCTGCCTTCACCATCAGTATTATTTCATGTAGACAATGTTTCCGCAACTCCCACACGGCGCTCCGAGTCATCACATAGCAGCCTCCAGCTTATTAGCCGAGACACAGCCCTAGACATCCCGTCATCGCCACCTACGGTAGATGAGTACGTAATGGATGAGCTGCGAGATAACCAGCCGCAAGATTACGACGAACAAAGCCTGTCTGATTTTCCAGGACTGCCGCCACCATTAGACCTTGGCGAGTTTACACCTGGCGAGCTAGCAGCAGACGGAGAGCTGTCGGATACAAGCTTCTTTCTGGACGAGATAGTGCGAGGTGCAAGCGCTTTCGATAGGCAGCGGGTAGCTAGTTCAGATGAATTCAGGACCGAAACTCGATCTCCAAGTCAAGTGGATGTGCCGAGGATGCATGCCGATGACGCCAGCAATTCGGCACCGCCAACAGAGATCTTAGATAGTGAGTCAGAGTCGGACACGGGCGACGCGTATTTCACGAGAATCAGACAGTCATTAAGGCAAGCAGCTGAAGGGAATGTACGGACTGGTGCGGCACTGCTGGGCCGGCGGTCTGCAAGCATGCAACATACAGTAGCCGATATCACTGGCAAGACACCGAGTATGATGGGTGGCAGCGGCCAGGCCATGCCCAGCTCATCGCCAGTACTGTCACTGCACCAACCACCAGCGATACACAGCAGTCAGATCCTGGCCACATCTACCAGCCTGAGTCTGCCATCATCACCTGGACCGCCTGCGGACCGTAGTCCGAGCGGAATGCACACAATGTCGCAGGCATTGACGCTGAAGGAGATTGAACGTGAGCGGAAGCGTATGGAGCGCGAAGAGAAAAAGCGGCTGCGAGAAGAAGAAAAGGCACGGAGGGAGAAGGAGAAGCAGTACGAGAAGAGTCTGAGCAAGGCAAACCGCAAGCAAGTCGATACGTCAGAGATTGTCAAGGATATAGTCGTGCTGGCAGACAAGTCAGTGTTAGACATGTTGGCGGCTCCGCACAAGAAAAACAGTATGGCACACGGCGCATCTCCAGCTGAGGGCGGGCTGGCGACTGATAGCGATGGTGGAGCTAGTGAGGGGAATATGGATGAGCGGGAGCACGCGCTATTTGCCGGTCTGGTCGAAGCCGGGATCAAATACCGAGTCTCTGACATCGGTGCTCTAGGTGCATTCAAATGGGAGATGGAAATGCACCGCAAGTGGGACTCGCTGATGAGCATGTACGTGCCGCTGGCAGTCCCACGCACAGTACCAGTGCGCCTAGCTGCGATGGTTGTGTGGCCAAGCGAGCGGCTCGTCGACCTCGTGTCACGCTCGCAGCTCGCAGATGCCGTCGAAGTTGAGCGTGGACTACTGGGCGTCCGCCGACTGTTTGTGGTGGTTGTTGGACTGGCAAAATTCCTGAACAAAGTCCAGAGTGTAGAATCACGCGAGTTTGCGCGAATGATACGCCAGAGACTCAAGAGTGGCTCAGTACACCCTGCGCAGTCTCGTCGGCACACCGATACGCGGACAGCAGTTACTGAGGATGAAGTTGACGAGGCGGTGTTGCAAATACAGGTGACCAATCCGCTGGTGACGTGGTTTTTGCAGTGCAAGGACACAAGCGCGCTCAGCCGCCTGCTGCATCAAACATCTGCAGACATGGCGCAGGCTGTCTTCCGGAGCAAGGGCCAGAACGAGTGGATATCGACCGACAGCAGCGACCCCGGGATGGGCTCGACGTTCTTCACCAGCTCGCAGCCGTCAATGGCAAACAATTTCATTACTAGCGAAGTGCGCAGTGCTCTGCGGGCTGCCGTTATTCGGACTGGTGCTGATCTAACCGATTCGTGGATCCGCGCACTAGCCACGATCCCAAAGGTCACGCTAGCTGTAGCCCAGTGCATCGTCGCGCAGTACCCGACGCCGCGCTGCCTGTTTGACGCATGGGAGCGGCAGGGCAGCGTGCCTGAGCGTGCCCAGATGCTGGCTAACCTGACTGTATCCAGCGGCCGCAGGCTGGGCATCACCATGTCGACCCGCATATTCCACATGTTCACTGAGTCCAACCCATCCAAGCCATACGCTGAGTGCTGAACATGGCCTAATGTATTGTTTTATAGGTGAAGAGTTTTTGGTGTCTATTTCGACTTGGGGCGCTTCTTGTTCATCATAGCCAAAGTGCCAGCCTGCTTCTTTGCGACCTCGGCGTCGTCGGCGAACGAAATGTTGGTCGAGCCATCAAATCCCTGGAACTTCTTCTGGAACGATGACAGATAGCCGCCCTCGTCCTCGATCTGCAGCTCAGCCTGCGGGTTCCACAGCGGGTGGCTGCGGGTGTCCTTTGTGATCTTCACCTGGTCGCGCGGTGCCGACGACCGCACCATGAACGAGGAGCCGTCACTCAGCACGACCTGTGTCGTGAACTGCTCGGGGTGCCGCGCAAATTGCACCACCTGCTGCTCCCAGTTGGCTGGCCGTGGCTTCCATGCCCGCGCCAGCGTGCTCTTGACTGTCTTTAGTGCTGTGAATGTCGTCCGCATTTCGAGGCTATTTTCTATTGCTCTCAATAGACGGTAAATGAGAATGAAAAAAGCAGAGGCAAAGGTGGAATCTAGGAGCAGGAAGAAGAAACAGGGTCTGCCAATTGGAGCCTTCGCTCTGCCTCAGCAAGCACAGCCTTTGCGATAATAAAAAAAAAAGAGCCAGCTCGGCTTTTTAACTCGATCCTCTTCGCTCGACTCGCCTTGGCAGAGACTGGTGAGCCGTTCCTGTTTTGAGAATACCGCCATAGAGCAAACCGCCGCTCCTTGTTTTCGTCATTTCACCTGTGCTTTACTCTGCCCTACACTGTACATTTTGTATTCTAAGCCCTGTTCATTCTGCATAAATGAGTGCTCCGAACAGTCCCAATCAGTACATACCGCTGGGCGAGCGTGCCAGCAGCGTGCCGCCACACCCACAATTAGCAGAGCGCAGTCCAGTCGCCACACCACAACCAACCGACCGCAACCTAGAGGAGCCCGACGAGGTGGACGACGCCATGGACAGGGATGGCAGCAGTGACGATGACAATGACAGTAACTACGTAGACGAGGAGGCCATGCTGGAGGAGGCTGCCGAGACCCTGGGGTTTCGGGTGGCGGTGCGGCGACACTCGCAGCAGGACCTGCTAGACATGGCCGACTTTCTCCTGACCTTCATATACCTGTACACATTCCTGGTGGACAAGAGCATAGTGAATGCAATGGTCCGCTACGTAGCATCAATTACCGCGATGTATCCGCGAACAAACTACGGGGTTGGGGTTGCCTTGAGCGTGATGGCGCTTGCCAACTCGCTGAGCATTGCGCGGCACATAAGCATGGGCTTGTCACAGCACGGGTTTGATGCGACTGGCACGTTGGTGGACTTTATCGGATGCAGTAGCCCACACCTGGTGCTGGTACTGCTGGTAGATTTGTTTGCGCTATTTATCGAGTTTGTGCGCGTTTTTGCGTACTCGCCCATGCACTTTGCCAAGGCGCGGACAGCAAGAGTTTTAGCACTGATTCTGGCGGCTGAGAGGACTGACGACATCGTCAGTGCATTGGCAGAACAGATTGGCGAGGGCAGCGGGTCGGACACTGCGACACCAGAGCAGATGGCTGCAGCGACGGGGAATGAGGGCGATCAGGTCGTGCTCAGCATCGATTCTGGGAGCCCACCGCAGCAAGGCGATTCTATATCCAGCCTGTCTGCGCTAGTGTTTACTGTCTTTGCTGTTTCGAGAGCCTCGATAGCTGCCTGTGTACGACTTGACAGCGAATTGAGACGCAGGTTTGCTGAGGCATCTCAGCAGGAGGACCCGCCAGAAGACAGCCCGTCCACGGTAGCAGGTATAACGGTGACTACACAGGAGCGAGCTAGTAGCTCTTGACTTCATATTTTGAGCTGATACAAAAAATAATGGCGACAATGAGCCATGGTTGGCATGTAGCTTGAGAGAGTACCTGAAACGATGGGATGTGGTTTACTCGATCTCCTTCCAGCCTTTGATCTCAGAGAGCAAACCGCATTTCCAAGTGCGAATTTCCCCTTCATAGCTGAAGCCACGTGGCGCTTGTATGCGGGTGGTTTCGTTGAACTCTGTATAGAGCACCAACTTCGGGTTGCTGCCTGCCTTATCTTTAGGCGTTGCCTTTGAACGTTTCTCAGCATTGCGCGCCTTGGCCACTCATTTTGCCGACTGCCATGGAGTAGAGTGCGGATTCAGTGAGCTTGCAAACACAAGAACTGACGGTTCTGCCTTGCCATTGGTGAAGTCCTGGATGCTGTCGTAAGGCGGGTACTTGAGTGATAAGCTAACTGAATTTGGCAACGTGCTCAAGAGCTGTGTGGACTACATATTCCTGTAGGTGGGTCGAAAGCCCCACATACAGAATTCCCTTGTTCTTTAGGTCGGGCGTGCTGCTGAGATGATGCAAACCACATAGGCCACCAAACGGCAGCTCTATCTCGAGCCACGTTGCTGCCTCTATCACAAATAAACAGCTTTGCCAGTCCATTGCCTCTAGCTAAGACAGCCAAATAGTCCTCAAGCCCTATGATCCGCCGCAGCCACGTCCCTTGCAGCTCGGCGGTCTCCTCCCAGTTTTCTCGCGACGGCCTGTCCGCGGGTGCCGGCCATAGGCTGATGTGAGAGTACACTCCAGAAAGAGGGGTGGCCGCATGTTCTGCAGGGGTGCAGGCCATGAACCAGAGTCTGTTGTCATGATGCACGACGTAATACGTACGGTGCTGGTCAGCCGATATCAGCAAGGTAATTGCCTGTTTTCGGGTTTCCTTGTCAGCCGACCAGTAGTCAAAGTCCAACCGGATGAGGTATTCCTCTGACTGCTCGGCCTTGTTGACATACAAAGTAAGAATACTCGGAAATGACCACATTTGACAGGTGCTCGTCGCCAAATCTGTGCATCTTGAGCTGCTGGATCTTCCTGCCAAAGTCAACAGTGACGTACAAAATGACACCGGTGTTATTGGGCGTAAAACTGTAGACATCGGGAAGACCTGGCCCGGCCGAAACCAGCTGGCCGTTCTCATCAGCCTTGAACAGTGCAATGAAAGAGCTCTTGACCAACCTTTTAGACATTGGACAAGTAGGCTGAAGATGAAATAAACAGGGGGTTGTCGAAAGAGAAAAGGATGACGAATCCCTGCCAGATCTGCCTGGGACATGCATGCATGTCGATACAGGCTTTTTATGAGGGGATGCAGGTGTTTCAGGGGTATTAAAGATGTAGCAAAAGCTGGTTTTGCTAAATGAGTATGTCGCATTCACGCGCAGGGTGCTAATGATTGCATACAGATACATGCTATACCTCATGTGCATCTTGGTGCCGCAGCAGATATATTCCTGTCTGTGGATGTAGCTGCCCTCGTCAATACTCGATGCAACCAAAGTGTACTGTTTATAGAGCAGTGTCGCAACTTGCAAGCAAGAACACATCCTCTGCTCAATAATCTGTGCTGCGCATTGTGTCTGAGCGGCAGGTGTTGATCGCCTGATCACAATCTATTGATCTGAAGGAGGGGCAAAATTCTTGACACAATTTTTTTCGGCTCTACGCGATCTCTTGTTAGCTGCGTCCTTTCCTTCTGTACTCTCAATTCCGCCAATTCACACATACACATAACTAGCCATGGGTAAAGCCAAACGCACACGCAAGTTCGCTGAGGTCAAGCGGATGATCAACCCGAAGGATATGCGTCTGAAGCAGAACCAGAAGAAGAAGGAGGAGGTGAAGAAGAAGGAAGAGGAGAAGCAGATCAACCACGTGCAGCGCGAGGCGTCAAACATGTTCTTCAAGTACAACACTGCGCTCGGACCACCGTACCACGTAATTGTGGATACCAATTTCATAAACTTTTCGTTGCAGAACAAGCTGGAGCTGGTGCGCGGCATGATGGACTGTCTGTACGCCAAGTGCATCCCGTGCATAACAGACTGCGTGCTGGCGGAGCTGGAGAAGCTGGGCCCCAAATACCGCATTGCACTCCGGGTGGCCAGGGATCCGCGGTTTGAGCGGCTGCCGTGCACACACAAGGGTACGTACGCTGACGACTGCATCGTGCAGCGTGTCAATCAGCACCGGTGCTACATTGTGGCAACTTGCGACAAGGATTTGAAGCGCAGGATCAGAAAGATTCCTGGCGTGCCCATCATGTTTATTGTCAATCACAAGTATACTATCGAGCGACTGCCGGACGCGTACGGGGCACCCAAGCCGACGGGCAAGTGAGCAAGCGCAGCTGTTCCGGCGATGCACGGCGATATCGGAGTGATTCGCCAGGGGTGTCGACAGGGGTGTGTCTGGGGAAGCCACGGCGATCTTTTGCATGTAAATGGCAGGTTTATTTTTAACGTCGTGTTTGTTTACAAATTTGCCGAAAGGAACTGAGAAGATGGATGGGGATTTGTTTCACTGACGCAAATACGGAAGGAAAGAAAAGTGAGGATATGTGAGAACTATTAGCTTACAAAACGCGAACAAGACGTGGAATGTCAGATGTGAGGGGATGAAAAGAAAAATAGAATGGAGGGGATGTAGAAGAAAAAGGGGCAGGACATGGGAGGCCGCAACACTATTGCATGAAATTTTGGTACGGCTGCTGAGCCGGCATTGTGCTCTGGTATTGCTGGAAGCATCCGACGTGGAGGCCCAATTGTTCTGTGGGCGGGGCAGACAGCGGAACTGCCAGGTCGTGTTCGCCAAGACCGATGCCGTGGATGGGTGCCGGCATCGCGGGGAATGCAGGCACAAAGGGCGGCGAAATCGGAGTGAGCAGGGATGTCTGCATCAGGCTCATGGGACTGGGCTCTGCATAAAATGGCATGGTGGTGTTGGGCTTGACCAGCAGCAATTGGTCGACGCCCACCATTGTTGACATGGAGGCAGGTGAGCTCTCGGGCGATGCCGATGAAAGCGTCAGCAGTGCTGACGAGGACAGCGAGCGGCTTGCCGGGGGCAGGAAATCCTGGCTGGGCAGGAGCGGCAGCCCGGCCACCGATGCCGTCAAGGGCATGGGTGTTTCAGAGAAGGACGAAAGCGGGGACCATAGTGGGGGTGCCGGTGTCGGATTGTCGGCGTTTTGCTGGTGGTGGTGGTGGTTGAGCATCAGCACCATCATCGGCTGCAGCTCGTTGCTGCAAGCTTCCGGAAACTGCGCGTCTGCAGAGACATTTAGGGCGGCCAGGGGCGAGGCAGTCACCGACTCACTGGCAACCCGCCGGCGCAAAGCCAACGGCGGGCTCGGTGACAAGGACTCGTCGCGGATGCGATTATGAGGCACAGTGGCCGGTGAGTGATGGCTCTCGGACTCGTCCTGCTGAGAGTCGGACTCGGATGCCTGGATGGCCTTTGTGTGGACCTTCAGATGGCGCTTGAGATTGCTGCGAACCGAGAACCGCTTGCCGCAGTTGGGGAAGTAGCACATATGTGGGCGCTCGCCTGTATGTGTGTACTTGTGGCAGGCCAGCGACGATGGCCGAGTGAACTTCTTCTCGCACAGCGGACACATATACTTGCGCTCCTTGAGTGTGGTGCGCTTAGTGGCCATCTGCTTCCTCGGCCGCGGCACTGGTACCGCAGCTGCCAGAGACGTGGCCTCGCTGCCGGCAGCAGGTACGTGTGTAGAGAGAGCAAAGGTGTGGGTAGACATTATGTGTGAAAAGTGCAGGGGTTTGAAAGAGCAAGCGAGAGGGGAAAGAGTGAGGAAATATCGTATGAGTAAGGAAATAGAAGAAAAGAATACAGATATGCCGTAAATCTATATGCCGTGTTGGCGCCAGCAAGTCAGGGTTATAAAAATATGTGGTGTGCTCTGGAAGGCTGGCAGGTCTACAAAGGAGAGATCGCTAGAAAGAATTAGGTTGAGAAATATGCCAATGCGGAATGCATTCGTAGTCTGCAGAGGCAGACCGCAGAGAATGGGGGAGAGGGCTTTTTCAAGGTTCCCTTTACATGCAGGAAGCTGAGGTCCTTCGTCAAAGTGCAAGGCCGTGGAATAAACGTACAAAGAAATCGAGAGCCGCTAGGGATGTGGAGGAGAATTCACTGTGAATGAGCGTGCGGCTGTTGATTGTTTGCGCCAAAAAGGATGCCAAATAAAAATCAGAATGGTATGAATAACAGAGCTCGGAGAGGTGTGTGAGCTTGCTTGGGGATGTGTTAAAGCAGAAGAGACTGGGTGGAATTGTGTAGAAGAGAATTCGGGACGGCCAGCCCTGGGATCCTTATATATGGCCCGCGTTTCCGGACAGGGGAGAGGGGGTGGGTTCGTCTAGGTCTCAGCGGCCCGAGCAGCCCAACATCTCTTAGCACACAACAACGCACCGCACACGCGAATAGGAAGGCAGACCAGCATATCGAACTGCCTTGCCCATTTTTCGCCGGGCCGCTGATACCTGCTATTGGCGAGCAATCCCAGAGCGTGCCGTATGTTAATCCTTTTTCACTCGCCATTCTTTCTCCGTTACGAGCATGCGTAGCTTTTTCTGCCGATGTTCGCCCTGGTCTTTGATTTCCCCTGGCTGTAGAATTGATTGTCCTACCCCCTCAGCCAGTAGTGCACGCGAAGAAAAGATAAAAATGGCTACAAACAGCAAGGGCCGGCGCTTTCTTCCTTTCAGGTTACATGCGGGTTTCTGGTAATGGCGCTCTGCCGCCGAGGGGCAACGAGTCAGTTCTAAAAGGGCGCTATAAAAAGAATCCATGAATCAAAATAGCCAGCGCATGCTCTGGCTGTGGGGAATGAGTCCCGAGCGCCTCGGACCATGGCCATTGGCAAAAAAGCACTGCAGTCCGTGCCCTTTAATTGCGCTCATTAGCAGGCAAACAATGGCCAGCCAGGTACTATTGTATCTCTTCGGAGATTCAAAGTGTGAGGGGTGGGAATAGGGGACCTCTTGATGGGGAGGATGACCACAAGACACTGTCCATGTACATGCTGTGTTCTGCATGTCTCTACATCCTCTCTGCACCCCACCCCCACTCTGATGCAGCTGCCACCACCCGCTGGCTCGAGGGAAATAGCAGGGGGCGGAACTGTGAAACAAGGGCTGGCTGCCCAAAAGGTGTAAGCATGCAGCTGCAGTGTCGCCGTAAATTGCACTCTTTTTGCCTCTTGCCTCCAACACACATACGTCGAAGGTGTTGTAAATCCCCTTGACGCTCCCCTGTCATGTCCGCCCGTGCATATCCTCTTTCCCTTCCGGGTCATCCGAGGGCCTCGTAGCCTGTCGTGATGATGAAACAGATGGGGTCGATGGTTGGATAGGAATCCTCAGCAGGGGGTCTACAGCAGCAAAAAAAAGTCAGCATGCATCTCTCTTGACAAGTGCCCATCCTCTGCAGTTTGCATGCAGTTGGCGCGCACGATGCCCAAGTGGTATTTTTGGCTGAATGGCCACAACAAAATCACGACACCTCCTAACAGACAAATGCCGGGATGATGCGGGGGTGAGCATCGCTCGCCAATCGCAGCGCAAAGCCGGCTCGCTACATGTTTGGTTCGCCTTTGTTGCCAATGCAAATCTGGAAGTGTCCATTGGAGCTGCTTGGTTGACTCTGGACAACGACGCTGTACCGTGACCCATCTGACCGGCACATGTGCGGCAATGCCATGCATCTATGGTGCCATACATGTTGCAACGCGCCGAAACCGGTTATAAAAATGGACCGTGTTTCAGTTGTTTACAGACTTCTGGCATGCAGCGCAGTACCCAGGAGAAACCACAACACGCGTCTGGAACGGGCAATAGCGTCGCTAGAAGAATGGGCTGATGACAAACCGAGCAATGCCTTGGACGAAAAAGGAAAATGTGCAAAAAGTCAAGGTTGCCCAGACGGCCCCTCCCCTCTGTCCACTATTCCAAATGGGGAAAGATTGCATACCCACTTCTGGATAGCCTCACGTACATCGCTTGTTTAGCTCATGCAATACCCTCATCTGGACATCTGCAATTGGCACCCTGGTCCATACATCACTATCGGCACACATTGTGTATGATGTACATGGGCCGTATTATTGACTAGTGATGTGGTACAAGACCAGTCGCTGTTAAAAATGGTAGGGGCCTATCAGAATACTGGCGCGGGTCGGCTCCCTTGTCTCCCCGACGCTCTTGCGGCCGAGATAGCCCGCCGTACAGCACAGAGGCGCAAAAATGAGCGACATTGATTGCCGGGCCAAGCCTCAAATAAACCACACTGTCGTGTCAAGAGACCGCAATCCTCCTCATACGCAGTTCGTGCAACAGGATTGCGCTTGTTTTATTTCTTTTGAGCCAACGAGGATCACAACAAATGCTGATGAATGCCTCTAAAGCCATCCCTGTGTCTAAAAATTACAGTCCTCACCCTCGCTCTCCACAAATAGCAATGGCAGGCAATAGGGGATGCACGTCGGTTGAGATAACGTGCTATTAATAGTGGAATCCTGAGCGGAGAGGCTGCCTTTATTGCCCGGGTGCTCTTCCCGCTCGCCTTCCGATTTTCAGTACATCATTTCCTCACCCAACCAGCCCCTCATACCAGGTCTCTTTGAGTGATACAAATCAATGCAAAGCCTCAGGCATGATGCATGCTGTGGCCACAGCATGCACGGTGTGTGGTTTGGGGGATACGCACAGTGTCAGTAAGGCGCAACAGCAGGTTTGTGCCTCGAAGGTGCTTGCTGGACGATCCCATCGTCGGCCCAGTAATCCAACGGGGCTTAAATCTAATAAATGGCGATTCGGCCCAGCGCCACAAGGGCGGCCTCCTCCCCTGATCTGCCATGAACGGTCGCATGGGCGGTAGGCGAGACTCTCGGCACACAAGGTGCATGCGCCTCAGTGTATGCGCAGTGACGATGCTATGGGAACACATTGCGCTTGGTTACAAGATGGAACGCGATAGCGTGTAGAGCCTGTGAGCCAATCGCTGCTAACGTGCGACCGTTCTCACCACTTCCACAGCCCCTTCCCCAACTATTTTTATTTTCGACCTTGGCTACACAGCAGCGCCTTGACAAAAGGACTACGAGCAGAGTCAGCAGCAGCAGCGGCCACCCCTCTTTCTCTTGTCGAATTACCGCACATCTATTTTCTTCTCACTGTCTATACTTCTCTCGCCCGCACTATATTATAGCCATTATTGTCGGACTTCCTGCCAAACCAAATAGAACAGCGCCCATTAGCAGTCACGCGCGCAGTAGACGCTCAGAACTGGTTCTTCTCCACATACAAACACAATGATTAACCCTCGGCTAGTGCGCATGGTAGTGCTGGCGCTGGGCCTGACTGTGATGCTGGTCGGGTTCCGCTCCGTCTTCTACATGAGCCACCGCGCGTGGCAGCAGAAAATATCAGACGCCGAGATCATGAAGCAGCGCGGCCCGTGGTCAGGCGCTGACAGCTGGGCTAAAGTCACTGACCGCACGGCCGAGCCGCCACCGGCACCCACAGGCAACAGCACGGCTGGCGACAGCGAGTTGCTGCGTGCCGGCCTAGTTGCACTGGTGCGCAACTCGGAGCTGAACGGAATCCGCAACACAATCCGCCAGATCGACGACCGGTTCAACCGCAACTACGGGTACCCATACATTTTCCTGAACGACGAGGACTTTACTGACGAGTTCAAGCGGAAGGTGAAGGCAATCACAACCGCACCTGTGTACTTTGGCAAGGTGCCGTCGTCACACTGGGGCCTGTCGCCGTACGTCGAGGAGCAAAAAGTCAAGGAGGCGCTCGAGTACAACAAGGACCGGTATCTCTACGGCGGCAGCTTCAGCTACCGCGAGATGTGCCGGTACCAGTCCGGATTCATCTACAAGCACCCGCTGCTGGCCAACCTCGACTACTACTGGCGGATCGAACCGGATGTCAGCTATTTCTGCGATTTGCCGTACGACCCGTTCAAGTTCATGCGCGACAACAAGAAGGTGTACGGGTTCACAATCACCCCGATGGAGAAGCGGCTCACTGTTGAGACCCTGTGGAACACGACACGCCAGTGGATGATTGAAAACGAGCGCCTGCTACCCGAAAAGAGCCTGATCCACTGGGTGGTTAACGAGAAGGCGAAGTACACGCTCTGCCACTTCTGGTCTAACTTTGAGATTGTCGACTTGTCGTTCTATCGCAGCGAGGCGTACGAGTCGTACTTTGAACACTTAGATAAGGCTGGCGGGTTCTTCTATGAGCGCTGGGGAGATGCACCAGTGCACTCGTTTGCTGCGTCTATGCTGCTGCGCAAAGAGCAAATGCATTGGTTTGAGGATATCGGCTACGCGCATCCTGGCTACACGCATTGCCCGAATAAGCCGAGTTGGCGCAGCGCTGTGTCTGCGATGAAAACGAGAACTACATGTACCACTCGCTATGCAACCGCCGCTTTGGCGAGGTCAGCAATATCTGGAAGGACCAGGCGTTGCGACTGGCACAAAACATTCTTGACTAGATTTATACTTTTAAATGCGAATATCTTTACCTACCTATATATAAGATTTTATAGTCGAAAAAGTGTCCAACCGTCCACTAGAACCTTTTTAGTTGGTTTCAAGATCAAAAGGAGTTTACAGAGCAAGTCACCCAAACTCGCTTTGAGGTTTAAAAATTTTTTTTTTGGCCAAGGCAACAAGCCGTTATTGTAGTAGTCACAGGTCTCCACTAGATATCTCCATTGGTTCAGTGCAAGAGCTGCTCTCATTGTCGGCCGGCCTGATAACTTCCATGGTGTCATCATGGTAGTCATCACTGGCTGCGCAACACTCTTAGGATATTTCATTCATGAGCACCTATTGAATAAGGCCATATAGCTCTTCTAGCGGTCATACAATATTTTGTGGGTTATTTTATAAATTAATTTGTCTTATGAACATGCGTAAGCAGTAGTATTTGGGCCACAATGGACCCAGTCTGTATAGACTGATTCAAGAGACTGTATCAGTGCTAAGGGCCCCAAGAACCATGCAAGCCAGATATTTTAATAAAAAGTTCTTAATGCTATGCATACGCAATAAAGCAAAACTGAACAGCATCATTTCTCTTCTTGCCTATTGAATTTCTCAAATGAATATTACCCGCAGCACTACTGTCATAAAGACATCACTTGGTGGTATTGGCTTCCGTGATTCTATGTTGCCCCGCCTAGAGCAATTTGTACACAGCGTCAATATCATCAAAGAGCATACATACATGCTTGCACGATGGATATTACTCCATCAACTAGCTGACGATGATGCTTTTGACCCTGCAACATTTGTGAAAAAGGGATTCTTTCGTTCTATTTATTTATTTATTTATCACAACCTGAAGGCAAATACCACATATCTGCCGAGGATTTCGTCAACCGGAAGGACAGGTCAGAACTGTCGAGCGCAGATTTCGGTGATGTAGTTAGATACATATTTATGATTATCTACTACATAATGGCGATATCGAGCTACATGGTGTACGCGAAATGAATCAAGTAGCAACATACGTGGATACCGAGCTGATGACAGCATACAAGAACAACATTGTGTTGCACTATGGCACTTGCCTACAGCGGATTCTGGCCAAATTGATTGATATTCGCAGCCGCAAAAACACACTGCACAGTACAATGGGCAATGTGTCCAAGGCTGAGTTCAATAACGCATGTCAAGTGTGTATTTATACACCTGCACAGAAGCTCCACCAGGCAGTTGCCTCTAGGCACCCTGATCGCCACTTGCACCAACAATCATCCGACACGTTCAAATGACCGGTTTGCGGTGATGCTCTTATCGACATGTCAACCCATGCTGACTAGCAGCCGAGCTCGCATCGCGAGCAGAGCAATTCTAGTATATTTTCTATGAAGCCATGGTGCATTGATAGTGGTTGCTACCCTAGAGGCCGACTCAGCCACAAAGCTTGTGTACTTAGAGTGACTACTACATTCACGCTGAGGCGTACGCCAAAAGGTCTACTTCCTTGGATTTTTCTATATCTTGCCCCAGCTCCTCTCTGATCTTTTCCATCCGCTTCTCATATTCTTCCTGGAGTCTCCTTTCCTCCTGCTCTTCCTCGCGCCGCTTTTCCTCACGGAGCGCATCCGCCTTTCGGTACTTGACACTAGCGTTTTTGGCGTATAGCTTCACGCATATAACTGCTAGGTTTACCAATGCGAGAAGAGTGAAGCCGGTGTCGAAAAACTGTCAGCCACCCCAGATGTGCAAGATACAGCGACAATGACACACCCATGCCAAAACAACCGTTGAGCGATGTCATGACATCGATAATCGATACGCTGCAGTAGTACACTAGACGGAGCACCTTGTTATCGAAGATTCTGGGTAACGTTCCGCTGGCGACTATACATCATCTCCACGTCCGCCATCAGCGGCAATGTCACCTTGCCAGAGCCATATGATTGGGTCAACCGCAACCGTAGTCGGTATAAGGACCATTTGTGTAGCCATGACGAACATCTTCGGCGT
>NW_024468404.1:0-24576 GCF_002104995.1 Linderina pennispora
AGGTGTACCGCCGCGTCACTGAGGAAATACGCACAACATTCCCGGACACCTCGCAAACAATTTCGTTTAATGAGGCCAGGTCCAAGCTCCCGTATCTCTCAGCAGTCATCACAGAGACCATGCGCATCAATCCGTCCGTTGGTGGCTTCCTTCCACGCTGCGTTCCGGCAGAGGGTGCAACAATTCAGGGACACCACATCCCAGCTGGTACACAGATTGCATTACTATTACTGCTTGCCAGCACAACCCTCAGATGTGGAAGAACCCGGAGGTGTTTGACCCGAGCGCTTCCTTGGCCCTGACGTTACGAAAGATTGAAGGATGTGCTGACATTCAGCTCGGGTGTTCGAGTTTGTATCGGCCGTAACCTTGCCTGGGTTGAGCTCTACACCGTTCTTGCCAATGTCTTGCGCAGGTACGATTTTGAATTGCCCGAGATGCGCCGTATGGCCCACACAAGCTCAGCGACAAGGGAGTTCCGGCCGAGATTCCTGGCGAATCGTTTATTGTCACATCTCCTGTAAATCCGAAGGACAACTGCTGGGTCAAGATTTCCATGCCAAAGCATAGCGTGTTTGCATCAATAAATGCTGTCTTGAAGCTTCAGATCTTACGGCGATTTATTAGCCAGCATGTCCGCTAATTGCTGCTGGTTTGACAAACAGGGGATGGCCCCTGTGCATAGGCAAATTTCCGGAGCACTGCCGGCACTATAAACTACTGAAAATGGTATTTTTGCGGCGTGACCATTGTTCAAGTACACACATGTGAAATTGGTTGCTCGCTGTTGCCAGCAGTAAACTGTCTTGACTAGAAATGCCAAAGGGTGCCGCGGCTATTAGCGTGCCTTTCCTTCCTTTCGACTCCTCCACCACTTATTTCTCTAACCACCTTGGCTCATATTTCACCATGCTATTCGATATGGATTACCAGGCAATCTCGTCGTCCTCTGATCGCCCCAGTAGCAACATTGGTCATTGCTACTTATGTAGCGTCTGCTATCAGGCACGCATTCTTCTCGCCGCTCTCGAGTATACCTGGTCCGCTCATAAACAAGTTTTTCCAGTCTGCCGCTGCTGTTCAAAGTTATGACCGGCCAGTACCACGCATATTCGACAGAGCTGCATGCGAAATACGGCGAGATTGTGCGCATCGGCGCCAGCTACGTGTCCCTGTCCAACACATCGGATACACGGCTTGTCCTTGCCACCCACGGCATTTAAGAAGGGAGTGGCGTATACCAAGGGCCAGCTGACAAAGCAGAACTCATTCTCGACTGTTGATCCAGAGTTCAACAAAGTGCGGCGGCCGCCCAGATTGGAGATACCTTTGCGATGCACACGCTACGGGGTATCGAGGACCTGGTTGTTGGCGCGGGTGCTAACATCGCTGATCAAGGCGTGGGATGCCGAGATTTCCAAGCAAGGAGGAACAGCAAGAGTCAACTACTTTTATGCACTACATCGCATGGGTTTGACGTGATCGGTGCGGTTGGGTTTTGGCCAGAACTTCAACATTCTGCAGACAGGCAACACGGAAGTAATTGACAATATGCAGAGCATGATGCACTTGAAGTCAATAATCACTGTGATGCCATTTGTCAACCGGGTTCCATGGCTATTCCCAAAGCTGAAGAAGTCTGCGCAATCACTTTTAGACTTCATTGACGACGCCAATCAGGATGCGCAGACAGCTTAATTGAAACGACAGGTGCCCACCACGGGTTGACATCCTGCAAAAGATGATTGATGCCAGCGATCCGGCGACAGGCCAGATTATCGATGGAGATAACCTCGTATCTGAAGTTGGACTGATGCTGATTGCTGGAACAGACACCACCAGCAACACACTGTCGTATACGCTTACACATCTGCTCCACAACCCTGGTGTCTACAGGCGGGCAACGGAGGAGGTACGCAGTGTATTCCCTGATGCCGTCGCAAACGATTTCGTTTAATGACGCTAAATCCAAGCTGCCCTATCTCTCAGCAGTAATCCACGAGGCTATGCGATTGAATCCATCCGTGTCTGGCTTGCTACCACGCCAGCTTCCTGCTGACGGGGCAAACGATCCAAGGCCATCACATCCCGAAGGACGCACAAATATGCATATCTGTTTTTGCCTGTCAGCGCAATCCGCGGACTTGGGATAACCCCAATGTGTTCGACCCAAAGCGTTTTCTTGGCACCGACTCGGCTGAGAAGTTGAAGGATGTGCTGACTTTCAGCTCGGGTGTTCGAGTCTGCATCGGACGAAACCTCGCCTGGGTTGAGATCTATACGGTTCTTGCCAACATTCTGCGCAGGTACAACTTCTCGCTGCCCGAGGACGCCCCATATGGCCCTCACAGACTGGACAGGCTTGGTGTTCCAGTCGAGATCCCAGCCGCTTCATTTATCGGTTACCGGTCCGAGGAATCCAAAAGACAACTGCTGTGTCAACATTACTCTTGCTGGCGGCTTGATCACTGGACCATCTCGAACGCACCAATCTTTACATATATATAAGATTTTATAGTCCAAAAAATGACCAACCGTCCGCTAAAATCTTTTTAGTTGGTTAAAGCATAAAACTCTTAAGCTTCAACATGGGTTTAGGTGGTTTGCTCTGTAAACTCCTTCTTGATCTTGTGCGGCATCTGACCTAATCGATGAAACTAGGGCGACAAGTTGTTATTGCAGTGGTCACAGATCTCCGCTATATATCTCCATTGGTTCAGCGCAAGAGCTGCTCTCGTTGTCAGTCGGCCTGATAACTTCCATGGCATCATCATGGTGGTCATCACCGGCTGCGCAACACTCTTAGGATATTTATCTATGAGCACCTATTGAATAAGGCCATATAGCTCTTCTAGCAGTCATGCAATATTTGTAGGCTTATTTTATAAATTAATTTGGCTTATGAACATGCGTAAGCGGTAGTATTTGGGCCACAATGGATCCAGTCTGTATAGACTGATTCAAGAGACTGTATCAGTGCCAAGGGCCCCAAGAACCATGCAAGCCAGATCATTTTTAATAAAAGGTTTTTAATGCTATGCAATCTGCAATACAGCAAAACTGAACAGCATCATTTCTCTTCTTGCCTATTGAATTTCGCAAATGAATATTACCCGCAGCACTACTGTCATAAAGACATCACTTGGTGGTATTGGCTTCCGTGATTCTATGTTGCCTCACCTAGAGCAATTTGTACACAGTATCAATATCATCAAAGAGCATACATACATGCTTGCACGATGGATACTACTCCATCAACTAGCTGACAATGATGCTTTTTAACCCTGAAATATTTGTGAAAAAGGGATTCTTTCGTTCAATTATTTATTTATATATCACAATCTAAAAGGTCACTATTTATTCATCGATCTAGGTCGTGGCGATTTACTGTATATGATGCACGAAAATAGCAGCAATGGGAAAGAGGGTGAAAAATGCTCTACCGCTACACACGACAGCAGCGCAACAAGGAGCTCAAGCTGCGCCACTATGACAGGATTCGTTGGGATACAAAGGATCAAGTCCCAGAAGATGCTGTCCGCAGAGCAGAGGCAGAGCTTTCCAAACACTGCTGCCGGACCCTTAGCCCCAGCAAAATTCCGTGCCTACGTTTGCTGCCCGTGCATCTGTGCGGTGTGTCCTAGCACCGTTTTATGCCAGCACGATGATAGCGCGAAGGTTATCAGAGCAGCAGCCCACTAAGTCAAACAAGCAGCACCAGAGGCGCTGGAAGGCCCATCCGGGTGTCGGGACCAGTCCCAAGGTGTACCCGCTTCACCGCAAGCTGCGCCTTGATTCATTCATGAACCAGGCCCGTGCAGACCACAGGCTTGCCCGCGAAACTCCGGAGCAAGTTCGGTCCAGATCCAGTGCTGATCATGGGCAATTGGAGTGCGGCGATGGCCCGACACCATGCGCCGATTCGTGGCAAGGGATGGCGCGACAAGTTCAAGCACTATGGCTTTGAAGTCTATCTGATCGACGAATTCCCGGACATCGTCGATGTTGTCAACCCATGCTGACTAGCAGCCGAGCTCGCATCGCAAGCAGAGCAATTCTAGTATGTAAAACCAATACCCTGCATGCAGGTGTAATGATATACGCTCTCGGGCACGTGAATTGATAATGGCTTCCATACAGCGGAACGGTAAATGGCTGGGATTGGCTTGGGCAATTAGGATGATGCACTACTATATGCAACCCGCCCTTCGCCAGCCACAAGGCTGAGAACAATGTTTGAGATAGCACTATTCCCACCTGACATAGTTGCTCCCACAGCCATGCATGGTTGTGTGGTAGTATCCAAGCTGGGTTCGTCTTAAATGCGCTCCCAGCTCCCTCACTCTATCTCCCTTCTTTTCCAGCGCCCTTATAATAATTCTCATTTTCAATGACTGCCGACTATTTAGACAACATATTCAACATATACTCTGAGAAGCTATCCATCTGGCCAGTGCTTTTGCTGGCTGCTGCAGTATACATGGCACAGCTAATTTACTTGGCATTTTTCTCACCGCTTTCCAATATTCCTGGGCCGCTCCTGAACAGACTCTCCAATCTTCCGCTCAAGTATCGCATGATGCGTGGTCAGTATCACTCGTATTCAGCTGCACTTCATGCCAAGTATGGTGAGGTTGTACGAATCGGACATGATCATGTCTCCTTATCAAACACTGCAGACTGCCGCTTCGTTCTCTCCACCCATGCTTTTCCAAAGGGGAGGATGTATGATAAGGGGTACAGCAGCAAAGGGTTCGTCGTCAATACCTTCACAGCGGTCAACCCTGAGGTCAACAAATTCCGTCGCCGCATGATTGGAGACGCCTTTGCAATTCATACGATGCGTGCAGTTGAGGGCATGGTTGTGGATGCGGGTGTTGGTTCGCTCATAAAGACATGGGATACTGAGATTTCAAGGCAAGGAGGACAGGCCTGTATCAACTACTATGACTCATTCCTCCGCATGGGGTTCGATGTTATTGGAAGACTATGCTTTGACAGGAACTTTAACGTTCTCCAGAAAGGAAACACCGAGGTTATCGACTGGATTCACGATACTGTGACGTTTGCCGCATTCCGTGGAATGGTTCCTTGGCTCTCAAGACAGCCGTGGGCATTCAAGAAACACAAAGACTCCCGCGCTAACATCAAGAGGCTGGCAGACACAACTGTCGAAACTCGCCAGAGACAAATCCAAGAAGCTGGTGCACCGCTGCGCGTCGATTTGCTACAGAAGCTCGTCGATGCTAAAGACCCCGAGACTGGAAATATATTTACACCCCTCGAGATTCAGTCAGAGATCATTCTCATGCTCACCGCTGGGTCTGATACTACTAGCAATATGCTTACATGGACTGTAATGAACCTGATGCATTATCCGGAGATCTACAGACGTGTAACTAGAGAAGTGCGCGCCGCATTCACCGATACCTCCCGGACTATTTCGTTTGCCGATGCCACATCGAGGCTGCCGTATCTCACAGCTGTTATCTATGAGTCAATGCGGCTAACACCGTCGTTCTCGAGCATACTGCAACGGTGCGCACCTACTGGTGGTACGTCTATTCAAGGATTCGTCATTCCGAGTGATTCACACATCTGTGTGTCAATTTCCGCTTGCCATCGCAACCCACGCCTGTGGAAGGACCCCGGAAACCTTTGATCCCGAGCGCTTCCTTGGTCCAGATTCGGCAGCACGGATGAGAGATGTACTGGTGTTCAGTTCAGGCGTTCGCATATGTATTGGAAAAAACCTGGCCTGGTTTGAACTGTACTTGGTGCTTGCGAACATTCTGCGCAGGTATGACCTTTCGCTGCCTGTAGATGCACCGTATGGGCCACATAGGCTGGACAAGGTTGGCGCTCCGGTCGAAATTCCAGCGCAATCGCTTCTTGTCACTGCTCCGAGGAATCCCAAGAGCGATTGCCGCTTAATCATTTCTTTGGCAGAGACAGGCTTTTGAAAATGATTGCCATGCATCTTGCGCACACAAACGCTGCCTGCTATCCTGTCGCTTGAATACGATGCTTTTTAGGATTAGGCACGTTGCGTAATTCCTGTTAGGCTAAACTTTGTATAGTATCCTTCGATTTATTGGCCGAAATAACGGACTTGGGAGCTACGGCACTCATAAATGAGATAGTGCATAGGACCTGCAGCATTCGGACGGACATCGGAGCGCTCTCTGTAAGCGCACATGTCTGGCTGATGTCAAATATGATCTCCTGCCCTGATAAAAGGCAGTGGCAATCCCTAGGTCCATCTCTGCTCGCACACACTCCTCTTCTCATCTCATCTCCCCCTCACCATAGTTTTTATAACTGTTCTTTGAAACGAATGGCAATTACTAGTGTGTACAACGAGCTACTAACCTCATCTGTCCTGTGGACAGTCGCCCTGCTTGCTGCTTCGGTGTACCTTGTGCAGCTGGTACACACTGCATTCTTTTCTCCTCTTGCCCAGGTCCCAGGGCCGCTCCTGAACAAGTTTTCTAACCTGCCGCTCAAGTACCATGTTATCCGCGGACAATACCATTCGTATACACGCGCACTGCACGCCAAGTATGGCGAAATTGTGCGCATTGGATACAACCACGTCTCTCTGTCCAACACCTCCGATGCTCGGCTCGTTCTTGCCACCCATGCATTTCTGAAAGGCCCTATGTATGAAAAGGGGCACCTGATTGAGGCCAATACCTTCTCGACTGTCGACCCTGAGGAGAACAAGATACGCAGGCGCCAGATTGGAAGTGCATTTGCGATGCACACTATGCGTGCTGTTGAGGATACAGTAGTCGATGCCGGCGCAAACTCGCTCATCAGCGTGTGGGACGCTGAAATCTCCAAGCAAGGAGGGGCAGCCAAGGTCAACTACTTTTACTCATTCCACCGTATGGGCTATGATGTTATCGGCGCAATTGGCTTTGGGGAGAGCTTCAACATTTTGAAAACCGGAAACACGGATGTCATTGACTGGATGCAGGACACGGTGCACCTCAAGTCATTCCGTAGCCTGTCACCAATGCTTGTCAAGATCCCATGGCTGTTTTCAAAGCTCAAGCATTCACACAACCAGATGGTTGCTACGACTTTGGGCCGAGTGGAGATGCGCAAGCGGCTTATCGAAGAAGCTGGTGCGCCGCCGCGCGTCGATGTGCTGCAAAAGTTTATCGATGCAGAGGATCCTGTTACTGGCGACAAGCTAACGCTTCGCCAGCTCCAGTCGGAGGTGGCCCTGATGCTCGTTGCTGGCACCGACACTACCAGCAACACGATAACGTACGCAATTGTCCATTTGCTTCACAACCCCAGCGTTTACAAGCGTGTCACCGAAGAAGTCCGCTCTACATTCCCAGATAGCTTCCAGGTCATCTCGTTTGAGGACGCAAAAGCCAAGCTACCGTATCTCTCGGCAGTCATCTATGAGACAATGCGAGTCAACCCCTCAGTCTCAGGCATGCTTCCACGCAGCGCTCCGGCGAAGGGGGCAACCATTCAGGGATACAACATCCCGCACGATACGCAGATTTGCGTGTCAATCGCCGCTTGTCACCGCAATCCGCATACATGGAAGAACCCCGATGTATTCGACCCTGAGCGCTTCCTTGGTCCCGACTCAGCAGAGCGAGTCAAGGACATTCTGGTATTTAGCTCAGGCGTTCGCGTTTGTATCGGACGAAACCTTGCTTGGCTTGAAATTTACACAGTTCTTGCCAACATCCTGCGCAAGTACGATTTCTCGCTGCCCGCGGATGCGCCCTATGGACCACATAGGCTGGGCAAGTCTGGTGCTCCGGTTGAAATTCCGGCTGTGTCCCACATCGTTACTAACCCAGAGAACCCAAAGGACAACTGCTGGGTCGTCGTTAGACCAGCAATGTCAGCCTGAATTTTGAGGATATTTCACTATTTAACATTAAAGGCAGCTACTTGCAATATCTGTCCGACTTGACCTTCTCTCGCCTATCGAGCAAGCTTTCACGGTATCTGCCGGCCTTTTTCGCCTGGTCCAGCTCGGTGCGGCTCTTCTTCGATACATGAATGTGCCCATCCTGGAAGCTCTGGAACCGTTTGGCCTGACGCTCTTCATCAAGCGCCGCGTTTCCAGTCAGCTTCTCAGGATCGTAGTCTTCGACAGCCTCCAAGGCTATCCGTTTTTTCCTCAGCGCCGCCTGGCATTTGGCTGTGAATACCTGGCAAAATCCAATCTGTGTGCCTTCACAGCTCACGGACACAAAGTGTTTCTTAGCCTTGTCTGGCTCGGCAGTCAAGAAGCGGTCGCCTGAACTGCCGGGAGGGTTAATCATGAATGCCACGGCGCCATCGCCTCGATCGGGAAATAGCACCGGTGTCCACATCTCCAGAGGTCCAATTGCTGCTGCGCTACATGTCACATCGCCGCTACGAGATCCGGAGAGGTATTCGCCGTGACACGACTTGAACGAAAACATATTCGCCTCCGCGTCCTTGGAGGTAGCTGTAGGTACAGATCGCCGGCCGACAAACACTTGCTCTACGCTGGCGGGCTCCGCAGTCGCTAAAGATGCGTCGGTCAGCTCGTATAGCGCTGGCAGGAGCCCTGACGTGTCTGCCAGTGCCTGGGTCTCGGATCGCGGCGGCAAGGAAAAAACATGCACACTTTCGTCACGGAAGTAAATTGACACTGGCCCTTCCAAGTCGCGAAGAGAGCTGACTGGCACCCAACCGTCGCTGGCAGCCTCGTCTGATGCCGCAGCTGCTGGGCCGCTCAGCTTGTCACTCTTGTGCTTTCTCTTGTGCTTGCTTTTCGATTTCTTTTTGTCGCCCTTGAACGACAGCTTGCTGCTACGAGATGACTGGTATTCCATTTTGGGATGGATTTACAGAGGATAGGAAGAGGCGAAGCGAATTATTGACAGAGTGGCCGCAGCCGGCGATTGCAAGATTTTGCCATATAGGTGCACCGCTGCGGCATGGTATATGGGCCACCACCGCTCAGGTGATAAGCAGCTCTTGCGACTCGCGAGCCGAGCAGCCTGGTCAAGCCTACGTAATGTCCCAAGATCGCTTAAAACCTTCAAAGTGCTGCCAGCCTTCGTCTCTTGGTTTTGCAGCCAGTCGCTTATCTTTCTTGGCTGTTCTCTAACACCCCTTCCACGAATCCGTCGAATTTAACATGGGCATTATTTCCGAGGTCACTAATACCGAGCTGCCAGTGACGTGGGAGCGTGCGTGCACAGGCAAGCACGTCCCGCTGCCGGCGCCAGGGACAAACTACTTTGACGCAGTGCGTGAATCAACTGCCCAGTTCATCAAGAGCAGCGGCCAGGCTCTGGTTACGGTCGATGAGGCAGCAGCAAAGACGTACGTCGACAGCTTCAATGTCGAAAAGTTTGACCAGTACGTCACTGAGGTCAATCAGTGGACACGCAAGCTGCCTCTCAAGTTTGACAACTTTGCACAGGAGCTGAACATGTTCTCCATCATTGACCTTTTGCAGATCGGGAGCGGATTCCGGCGCGACCTGCACGCAGCGTGTGGCCGGGGGGCCTCCGACACCATCGTGTTTGGGTGTATTTCGCTCCATATCTCGCAAACCCCTGTTGACGCCAAGGGCCTGCAGGAACTGACCCTAGGTGATATCTCGCAGCACTTTGGCATCCCGCTGTTTGGTGATGAGAAGCCGATGCGGGAGGGCGTCACGGCCGTCACTGTCAGCGAGGCAAGCCCGGTGCGGCCGCTGGCTGAGATCATCCTGGGAATCCTGCAGGACACTGGACGCCGGCTGGAGCAGTTTGGGTTTGCGTCATTTGCCGACTTCATTATCAAGATCTGTACCGAGCAGGCAACGGCGAAGCACCTGGTGGAGAAGCTTGTCAATGCCTTCCCGTCCCTGCGTGATGCTGCCGAGATCAACGGCAAGCCAGTCTACCTCTTCAAGAAGGCACAGCTGATTGCGTACGACGTGTTCCAGCGGTTCAAGGACTCGGAGAAGATCTTCAACTTCCCAGATATCGCCGAGATGACCCTGTTTGCCGATAACGTGGTCCCTGCAATGGTGCAGAACCACGGCATGATGACGCCATGCGATGCGATCCAGAAGAAAATCGATAGCAGTGAGGAGCTGACACTTGAGGAAACCACGGCGATGCGAGCTGCCTCTATTGTCGCTGCGCAGCTTGTCGTTGACTACGCCAACAGCGCTGAGTGCAAGACAGCCCCTGGAAAATTCCCGATCAACCAGGCCACTCTGGACAACTTTTGGTGGAAGGAGGGCAAGGATCCTGAGCTTCGCAAGATCAACCGACTGGTGTGCAAAAACACTGTCTACTTCTGACACGGCTTTAAAATCATTTTGAAATAATTTATAGACACGAGTACAGCTAACTAGAAAAAGAGATGGATGACAGAATGGCGTGTGTGTGCTTAGGCCGGTGTGGTCGGCTCGGCGGCTGTGCGACGGGTCCAGGGGTGCTTGAATACGAAATGGATCGGGCGCCCATGGTCGCGCAGAATGTCGGCAACGGACTTGCCTTTTGTCTCAGGCATGAACAGCAATAGAACCGCAAATGCCAACATGTTCAGCACAGCAAAGGGCAAGAACAAGTAGTCATGGAGGCCCTTAGCCAGATGCGGAAACACCATGCCGATGGTAAAGATCATGGTCCAGTTCAGCGCACTGGCCATGCCACTCAGGGTGCCCAGGGCATAGTACGGTACCATTTCAGATGCTGCCAACCACGGGATCGGGGCCATACCCAGTCCGTACACGATCTTGTAGGCAAACATGGCAACGACGGCCAGCATGCCAGTCCCTGTCGTTTGGCCAACGACGACAACCAGGCAGGAAATCGTCAGGCCGCCCGTACTCAGCAGCAGCAGACGGCGCCGCCCGAGCCTGTCGACCAGAAGCATGCTGAGGAACACGGCTACAATTCCTGTCGCTGCAATTCCAATGGTGACCAGCTGCGGCTTGTTTGGGATCTTTGCGAGCTGGTCGTGATTGAGCTTGAACACCTGCGTCAGGATCTCTGTCGAATAGAACACAATGCCTTTGGCGCCTGTCCATTGCTGGAATCCCATGAGGAACAGTGTACAGAACACAGAATGTGTGATGATGTCGGGTGTGCGTCCGCGCAGAATGTCCATGACTCCGAGTGACCTTGGAGTGTATGCCGACCTGGCCACCAGCGATGGCTCTGGCGATGCATCCATGTTGATCTTGGGCTTGTAACCTGATGGTTTTTCTGCAATGTTGACTGATGCCATGGACCTGTCTGCCGTGGGGACAAAGTCGGCCTGGGACACACGTGCAGGATCTCTGGCCAGGAGCATGTCGTTGAATTCGTCAGTGATATCATAGTTGGGCCGCAGGAATTGCAGCGCGTGCTCAGCCTCGGTCAGACGCCCATGGGACACAAGGAACTTTGGTGATTCGGGCAGCATGGGGAAGAGAATCACTTGGATCAAGGAGATGCCGCCGCTAAGACCGAACAGGATGCGCCATTTGGGTACTTGCACGAGGAATATGGCAATAAACTGTGAGAGGAAGATTCCAATCTCAACCGTAAGCTGCAACATTGTACCCAGCAGCCCGCGTGCCTTGACAGGTGCGCATTCGCTATTGTAGGTCGCAACAACCGTGCTGGCAACCCCGCTACAGCCGGGATTTTGATGGAAGGACAAGTGATGTCATTGCAATTAGTAAACTGCTCTCTGGACAGTACCGGCATGAATGCAACATGTACCAGCTGCCTCTCTCACACATCAGTCACAGGGGAACCAAGCCTCCAAACCTACCATCCGATGCCCGAAACAAAGCGGCCAACGGCCAGCTGCGCGATAGTCGTGGATGTACTGAGGAGCAGAGCACCTGCGATGAAGAATATGTTGTTGACCAGCAGCACTGTTTTTCGTCCAAATTTGTCTGCCGCGTGCCCAGCAACCAGAGATCCCACCAGCGCGCCCAGTGCCACAAGTCCAACAACCAACCCCCTACAGCTCCAAAGACAATTGATTGCTACGTTAGCCACCGGTTTTTTTCTCTTCTGAAAACAATCCGGGCTATTAGGCCGAGCGGCCCCCCAAGTCGTGCCCAATTATACTCTACCATAGCGTTGAACTCATCGGGAGGCAGGTGGGGAATCCGTTGGCAAACACTTGGGGACCCTCCAGACACTGCTCGATGATAGCCTCGGGGATGTTTGGTTCGCCCACACACCAGCCAAAGTTTAGCGCAGAAAGCGCCGCGGCAAAGGAGCTGGCCAGGACTCGCCGGTTGAAGCCGCTCTCGCGCGAGTCAGGGCCAGGAATGCTCGAAAGGCTCTGCGAGTCTGGGACATACAGGTTGATGCCCACACCCGATTCTACAAGCGGCGTACCAGGTCAATCAATAGAGTGCAGCCAATAAGGACAATGATCTCTCCTGCCAGGACATCACAAATATACATATTGATATATACATACCACAGTCTTGGATGGACTCCACCATGACGAAATAAAAGATGGGAGAAAAGATGGAATGGCAGGTAGGTATCGAAAAAAAAGTCGATGAAGGCAACAAAATAACAGAGGTGCAACTGCAGTAGATCAGAAAAGCTAGAGTAGTAATGACCAGTGCACTCCTAAATGCTCGTCTGGAATCCAGGGCAATTGCTTTATATACAAGAGACCTCCTTTCCTCCAGTCCCCAAAACGCAGCACTCTTCCACCCTTTGTCATCTCTCAGCGCTAGGTCGGCATTTAGAAACACTTGAATAATTGGCTACTGCTCGCACTCCCCGAATCGCTGACACCCCTGCTAACCGACTTTTCGTCATCTCCAGTTTTGCGGCCAGATGAGAAAACGCAAGGACATGCAAAAATAGGAGGCCGCGACAAGGACCAATGACGCCAGCCTGCTTGCATGTAAACCGGCGAGCATATATAAGCCGAGAAAAATCCCACCACCGACTGTGAACAGGGAAACTGTCCGACAATACGCGGCGCTTAGAATGTCTCATCTAGGTCCCTTATCCCTTTGGTGGCTGATCCAAAAATAAAGTAACTGCCGACCATTAGCAGGAGGAGCGACGACTGAGGACACGATTAGGGCGGCAGCGTGGGGATAGACGACGAATATTCAGCGCTTCTTGGGTGTCTCGGGTGATATCTCAGCTCAACGCTGAAAACTGCCCGGGAAAGAGAAAATGATTCCACTGAACAAGAGACGCCTCCAACGCATTTAGTAGCACTTTGCTTTGCACCGCATATATACATCTTGGTAGGCAGGAAACAGTGTGCTAGCCGTGCGGCATGTAGGACGAGCCAATGGCCGAATATGCTAGGCAAGGTTAAAGATTTGTTCCGAGAGTGAAGCAATTACGGCTTTAATACAATCAATGTCGGTTGGTGACTGTCGGCTTATTAACATAGTATTGAATACACCACTAGGGTTATGCATGTTACTACTGGAGTGAGAAATGGTTAGAAGCAGCAGACGAGCTCATTTAGCAATATTGCTGACCACAATTTCTTTTCAATGACATGTCTTGGAAAATATATGTTTGTATGCTCTAGTTCACGTATTGGCATTTTAAAGAACTGGATCCCCACGGATATTCTACTGGGTAGTATATGGCTATATACAACTGGAACCATGGAAAGCGATATTGGTATATAATAAGAAAGTAGCACATGTTCAGGATTACAAGTAAGGTATATTAAAGCTGTGTAAATAGTGGTGGGCGCCGGGTGCACTCTTGTTTGTTCCCAAATGTTTGTCCGATATGCGTATGAAGCCAGCGATGGGTCTAGCCGCTGATCAACGATCAGCATCTGAGAAATTAGTAGTTCGCACCAGATCACCGGCATGGATTTTTCCCCAAGAGTCGCAGAAGGCACTTTTCCTCAGCCTTCACTCTTCACAGACCTGCCATTTACCAAATTCACACCCCCTCTGTTACCCTCGAGACACAATGACTGTTACGCTGGGCTTTGCAGAGCCCGTGGACGAGGAGTTCCAGAGCGAGAGCTTTCCGAGCAAGATCGGCGGACAGCCGCGGTGGATCGACCCAGAGCACCCGCTGAACGTCTCGCAGGCAACATGTGACGAGTGCCAGAAGCCGATGGCGCTGCTAATGCAGCTGTACGCGCCCGAGGACGAGCCTGCCTCAGCATTCCACCGGATGATGTATGTATTTGTGTGCCGCACGGGCTCGTGCCATCGGGCGCCGGCATCACGGTGCATGCGGGTGTACCGGGCGCAGCTGCCTGAGGACAACGCAGTATACGAGGAGACAGGCGAGGATGTGGAGGACGATGATATCGTGTGGACAACAAAGAGCTCGGTGACCCCAGCAAAGCAGTGCGTGGTGTGCGGAATGGCGGGCACCAAGGCGTGCAGCAAGTGCCATGAGCGCATGTATTGTTCGCGCGACCACCAGCTGGCTGACTGGGAGGCAGGCCACCGCGCACAGTGCGGCAGCAGCGAGCAGGAGTCAGAGGACCATGTCCGCAAGCTGCGTAACCAGCGGTACCCGGAGCTGGTGATTGCGTCGGAAGAAGAGGAGTTCAGCGACGGGGAGGGCGATGACGCGACAGCGACAGCGACAGCGAGGATGACATTAAGCCCGAGGACGGCGCTGTGGTGCCGGTGACCGACGAGAAGGCAGTGGACTCGGAGGTTGACGTGGACAAGGCGTTTTTGGTGTTCCAGCGGCGCATCCAGCAGAACTCGGACCAGGTCATTCGCTATGCGCGCGCACCGGGCGGCGAGCCCGAGAAGCCGCTCTATGTCAGCGACGCTGGTATTCCGGAGGATGTTCCCGAGTGCGAGCTGTGCGGGGTGCAGCGCGAGTTTGAGTTCCAGATCATGCCGCAGATGCTGAACTTTTTGGGGCTCAAGGCTGACGACCCTCTGTCGATTGACTGGGGAACGCTCCTTGTGTATTCGTGCCCCAACAGCTGCGATGTGAAGGATGGGCAGTTTGCGCGCGAGGCCATCTACCGCCAGCAGTTTAGCTCTCAAGGCATTGGAGACAAGTACATGCGTGCCCTGCAAGGCGATGACTCGGGGTTCACGAAGCAGTTTGATGCGCTGGATATGTGAGCGTAGTTTTCTTTTTCAGAGTTTGGAACACGGGTGCTGGTGATCGGCAAAATGATCTCATAGATCGGTGATTTATTACTCTAGGCAGATCAGCGGCAGGCGAAAATTTTTTGCTTGATAGCACCCCAGCCAAAAAAATGATTGAGATCGTGTTTCTGGCTCCGCAAGGGCAGGTCCAGCTCAGAACCCTCCTTGTCTTAGCTCTCTATCCATTCGCTGCTCTTTAGTTGTATTTAATAGTCTCCGGTAAGGTACGCCATTTTGCAGGAGTTTCTGTGGACAATGTTTATGCTGATGACGTAAAACCCAGACGGGCGGACATTAATGGGAGACGCGAGGTGTGAACCGCAAAGTGGCCGCCTTCCTTCACGGGGAGGCTGGACTGCGCGTACTTTCGCATGTTGAATGTCTGTAAATAAAATTCTGAAGCTACCCGCATAGTCTGCACATGGGTTCGATAGGGGGTTTTTCTGGTATTGACAGATTTGCTAACACCGAGGTTTCTATTTAGGTAACGAGCATGGCCAAGTAGGCGTTGTATTTTCAAAATAAATGTGTTAATCAGCAGAGGAAATTTTATTTTTTGCTTGTGGCCATGTGGAGGAGCTTGCAGAGCACATGAAAGTGTCCAAGGGAGGAGACTGCATGTCTTTAGGGACCGCTGCTAAAGACGTCGTCTGGAATGCATGTGGGCAAGGCGCCTTGGCCGTTCTCGAAGCGAGCAAGATGGAGGTGTGAATATATAGCATGCACTAGCATGCCCCCTCCTGCCTTGCTCGTCGCATATTTCCGCTGGACTGTTTGTGCGCTGGAGAGCCTGGCTTTTTTCCCATGGAGGTGCATCATGCAGCCTGTGAAAGTGCTTCCATCCTGCACCGAGGCAGCTCCTCCTATGCGAGGGACCCGTGAAGGGTACTCGGTACGTGTGGGAGATCCACGCCAGACGGAGGCTCCGCAATGCCGAACCTACCGGTGGGACACAGGCCGTGGGTGGAAAAATTTGGTAATACTCACACGATCGCCCCGGCCCACTCGACCATAGTGCGCCAAAAAAGCAAGGAGCGGCATCTTGCTGGATGCGCTTGGCAGAACCACCTTCCTCTCCAGAGCGGAAAGATCTGCTGATTTCTGTTGGATAAGCAAGAAGCGACATGGGGATCCACCTGGTCTACAGCTTGACTACAAGGACATGGTTCGCTAGCGATTGGCACGAAGCCGTCTGGAGTATGAGCGGCGCTGCGGATTGCAGATTGGTACTGGGCGGGAGTTGCTTTTACGAGTCACCAAGGACCCCAGAACGGGGGTCACGCTGGTGCAGCGCGGTGGGAAAAATCGGCAGTGGGCGGAGCCCTTTTTCCCAGGCAACAGCGACGCTTAGCGGGAATGCTGCAGCAGCCCCGCCAATGGCAGCAGCAGCGGGGAGAGATCTGCTAGGACGCAGGCGAAGGGCGGGCATCGATGGCAATCGATTGGCGTGCAGGATGCATGTGGTGCTGCACTTCGTGTTTTTTATTTTTCGCACTCGGTCAATGCTCGTCCTCCTCAGGCGGACGTGTCATCCAAAGGACGGAGCGGATATGGTGGGGTCGCGGGAAATGAAAAAGCAATATGTGCAGGATATGCACAGGCTGGGTGTTTCGAGAAAGGAGAAAGGAAAAATGTAGCGGAGGGAAGGCCGCCAGAGAAAAAAAAACCGGGTCGTGGCCGGGAGGACGCCAAACGACAGAAAGCTGGATTGCAGTTCCGTCGTCCAATTCTGCAGCCAATGGCCTCGACGAAACCTACATACATTAAGAAGCGCCAGGCTCAGAGCAGGCTGTGTGCGAAAAAGCAGAACGGGGTTTCCCTTCACACTGGACGAAGGCGCTCGGGCCAGGGTTTGGACAGCTCAGGACCTGCGAATCGGATTGCTACACCAGCAAACCGAAAGTGAATGGGTGGCTCAGGGGTGCCGTGAGAATAAAAACAAGAGCCAGGTCCCCAAGGAGAGCACAAAGTGGGCAGGGCTTGTGAAAACACAAAAGCGCGAGAACTTTTTGGCTCATGGTCGACGCAGCGAGCTGATGCGCCTGGTGATGGGGAGGATTGCCCCAAATTCAGGCATAAACCGGGCGACAAGAGGGAGAAGAAAAAAAAGGGCCGACATGGCCAAGAAGGACGAACAAAAAGTACTTTAAATGGGCACTCTCCCAGCAGCAAGCCTGAGAGATTTCGTTTTTACCTCTTGGACTCCCTTTTCTTCTACAGACCTTTCGTACCTTTTTTGCCGCATTTATTTCAACGCGCTTTTTTGCACTTTTCCCAGAGGAGGTTTTATAGAAACAGCCTTTCCCAGATACTGAACAGTCCGACTAGTCCTTTTTCTTTCCTGCCCGTAGACATTGTAAGGTTCAGCGTGTAGATGAGCAAGCGGTGCAGTATCAATTTCTGGCTTGCACCCCGCCCACCCCACTAGACGCAAAGAACACAGCAAGACATCTGCGGCTCTTGTTTGTTATCCTCTATCTTTTTACAGTATTATTTCACCTATCCTCTCTATTTTTTCCCGCGCCAGCCCTTTATTTTTCCATAGTGGGAACTTTTTTATATCCGTTTATCACACGCCACAGCTCACCCATCTCCGTATTTTCTTCCGTCAGCAGAAAGACGAGCAGAGGAGTATTTCTAACGCACAGGCACATTATATTTTTGCCACTCATAAAAACGACAGAATGGAGCGGGCACCATACAATAACCCGAGACAGCAGCAGCAGGGCGGCAGTGCATCAGCAGACAGGGCATTATGCAGGCAACGGCAGCAGCGGTGGGCAGCAGAGCAGTAGTGTGGGATATGCAGGTCGCAACAATGACATGTACCGGTTTGGGTCAGGCCCGTCGACGAGCAACAGCAGCTCGTATGAGACGGCGTTTTACAACGAGACGGGCAGCAACTCGTCGTATCACTACTACCGGTACGAGTCGGGCAATCGTGGGAGCGCGTACGACGGCGACAAGGGGGCGGGGTATATGGGTGGGCCCGGGCGGGTACGCACACGCACACGCGTCGGGGTCAGCGACGGCATCGGCGCCGATCGTGCAGACGGTGTCAAAGCTGAACGAGGAGGCGCGGCGGGTGCATTGCTACATCTCGGACTCTGTGGACTCGGCACTGGAGGAGGACGCAATGCAGCCGCTGATGCCGGCGGTATTTCGGCCAATAGCGCGAGCCAGCGAGCTGCCGTTCTGGCGGCCGCCGGCGGTGATGCAATCAGACCCGCACTACCACACTAGTGCCGCACATTCTCGCAGTACGCGGCAGCGGGGGCTACTGCCGGGCCGCACGCGCGGCAGGCGGGCGTGGGAGCGGCAGACAATGCAGAGCAAAACAACAACAACACAGCATTGGCAGGCGGGCGGTGGTGACCTCTGTTTCCTCTCCTGGATTTTACGGCGCGCAGCAAAGAGCCCCACGGAATAGCATGCCGACGATCAACTCGCTCCTGTCCTCGCCACAGACGTCGGCCATTGCACTGCCGGCCGATTCATTGCGCTGGCGGCTCCGGGCGAGTGGCGGCAGCGTTGGGCAAGAGGACAGCAGCGGCTGAGTACGCATACGAGACTGGCGGCGGTCTGGCGCTTGACGATGGCGAGGACGATGACGACGATGACGACGAGGTGGATGGGCGCACCCAGACGTTGCACCGTGAAATGAAGCTGGCGCCGCTGCATGGCCGGTACTCAGGAGCCGGCAAAGACACGTGAGTCGATGTCGATCTCGGCGCTGGTAGGCGAGTCCAACATCAGCCTGCCGGGCATTGGTAGCCTGGGGCGCTGGTGGGCAGCGAGTCGCGCAAGCGGCGCGCGAGGTAGAAGCCCCGGAGCCGATGACAGCGCACAAGGCGGCTCGCACGGAGACGGTGGGACTGGATGGCAGCAACCCAGGTGGTGATCATGTGCTATCCATGCCGCAGTGGCTCAGAAGTCGTAACGGCGGCGAGAAGCGGTTCCTGTGCCCGCCGCCGGCGGTGCTGATGGCGGGCGCCTGGGCGCAGCGCACGTGCAGCGCACCACTCGCCGATGGTTCCTGTCGGTGACGACCGACGGCGGCGAGCGGCTGGCACGGCAGAGACCGGCAAGAAGGCACGGGCGTCGTCGAGCGCCATGCGCCGCTGGAGTGCCACACGACATTCAACAGCCGCAACGTGGCGCTGTTCAAGAGCCTGCACGTGACGGGGATGCAGAAGGCCAAGAGCTTCCGGCTGCGGCTGGACCTGATGGCGCCGGCGGCCGTGGGGGCTGGGGTGTTATGCATCGCTGGAGTCGGATCCGGTGGCAATCATCTCGAAGCCCAGCAAGAAGACGGCCAAGGCCCGCAACCAGACGTCGTGTATCCGCGGCGGGTCGCTGGTGTCGCTGTTCCACCGCATCAACTCGCAGACATTCCGCACAAAGTACCTGAACGTCGACCACAGCAGCGGGCGGTGGGTCGCGCAGAGCCACAACTGGTCGCCGTTCAAGGTGGTGGTGGTGGGCGGCGCCGGCGACGGGGCCCTGTACTACGGCGCCGAGATTGTGCTGGTGGAGACGCGCCGCAACTTTGCGTCGCCGGTGATGGTGATCCACAAGGTCGAGCGCGGCCGCCTGGTGCCCAACGCGCGGTCGCCGGTCAGCCAGATGCAGAAGGTCGCGCTGCAGGTCAAGGCCCCTGGCGAGCCGCGCTTCCTCAAGGCCGACGTCGGCCACTACAGCCAGGCCGGCGAGGGCCTGCGGTTCGACGACCCCGACGGCTCGCCCGAGCTGACCTTTGCCGCCATCGACGGGGCGCTGCTGACGCGCACGCGCACGCGCGACCTGGCCGATGGCACCGGTGTCGAGATCGACGATTTCTTCTGCTGGACGATCGTTGGCATTGCCGGCTTCTCGTACTCGTACTCGGCGCCGCGCGCTGCTGTCCAGAGCATCAACCCGATGCCCCGTCTGGCTGCCCCGCCCACCGTCGCTGGCCGGACGCTGCAGCTGCAGATTCGTGGCTTCGAGCGCATGCAGGTGCTGGTGGGCGACCTGGCGCTGCCATGCGAGGCGGATACATGCCATAAGGGCGATAGTGTTATGGTTGTGGCCCAAGTGCCGCCGGCTTGCGATGGCGGAGTGCTGGCCGTGCGCAGGGACGACGGTGTTGTGTTCCATCTCAAGTGGCGGATTGTCTGTGCCGCCGCCAACGTGCAGGTTGAGCCCTGCAATCTCGAAATATAACCTCTTCTCTCCCCCTCCCTTACAAATTCCAACATTTCTTAACCCCACCCGTGATTGCGTGATTGGCACAGAATTAGCGCAGAAAAAAAAGGACTATGGCTATCCTGGCTTCCGATCTAAGCGCTTCAGCTGTATCTTATTTCTGCTTTTCCACTTTCAAATAGAAATGTTCTCCGAGGTCGTTGCTGTCGGCACAAAGAGCGGCGTGCAGGTATATGACCTGCGCCGGGGCACCAAGCTCGCGCAGGCCATGGCCGTGCCCACGCAAACCTTCGTTCTGACGCCCACATACATCCTAGCCGCAAGCTCGGCGAAGCCGCTCGCCTACATATACGCATTGAACCGCGGCGACTCGTCAGCCAAGCACACATTCCCCCTGCCCGAGCCGCTCACAGTCCTGCACGCAATGAACGACGGCAAGTACATTGTGGGCGGGAGCCAGTCGGGGCGGATCTTGGTGTGGATGGCGGCGACAGGGCAGCTTCTGAAATCCTGGGATGCGCACTACGGCTCGGTGACCTGTCTGAGCAGCGACCACGACGTGTGCTGCTCGGGTGGCGAGGACGCGGCAGTGCATGTCTGGGTTCTGTCGCAGGCACTGGCAGCCCAGGAGAGCGTGGCGCCCCTGGCCAGCATGGCCGACCACACTATGCCTATCACCGCCATATCCGCTATGTCTGGCGTGCTGGCGGGTCGCGGCCGCGTGGTGTCGGCGGCCCGCGACCAGACGTGCAAGGTCTGGCAGGTCAATGTGCAGCGGGGAGAGGGCAGCTATACGGGCAATGCATGTGTGCTGGCGACGCTGCTGTTCCCGGCGCCAGTCAACGATGTGGCAGTGGATAGCCAGCAGACGCGCGTCTTTGCAGCCACTGCGTCGGGCGTCTTCCAGACCAACCTGTATCAGTCGGCCGCGGCGCTTGTGGATGTGGTGGCCGAGCCGCATAAGGAGTTTCCGCACGCAGAGAATGTCAGCTCGGTGGCTCTGAGCATGGACGGCTCGGTTCTGGTGGCCATGGGCGATTCGGGTCTGCGCGTCTGGGATGTGGCCAGCCGCCAGTGCGTGCGCACCGTGGCCGACCGGCAGATGGCGGCGGGGACGGCGGGGAAGCTGCGCGTGATGCTTGCCCCTGCGCAGCTGGGCGGCCCGTCCTCCACGACTACTGTGGGCTGTGCGCGGCCGGCGACAGCGCAGCAGCTGGGCGCGGCGCGGATCTCCGAATTCTCCTTGCTGCCGCTGCAGCGCTTGGAGCGCCGGAGCGGCGATGCCGAGCACGGCCTTTGCCGCCACTATCAAGACGCAGCTGCCGGACTCGACTCGGGACATGGAGCGGTTCCTGGCCAATGCTGTGCAAACCCGCGATATGCAGATGGTCCGGCGCCTGGCTCCTGGCAGCGGTGGCGAGCAGCGCGTGGCTGAGCTGACGCGTCTGGTGGGCCGCCTCGAGGAGCACCATCGGCGCACCGCCGCCTCAACGACGAGCTGTACCAGGGCGCCGTGACGGAATGGCTGGCTGCCCGCCAAAAATAAACCTCCCCTTTATGTCATTAATCCACTTTGTTTCTCCCACCCCCTCCGCTTTTCCAATTTCGTCACTTGCTCATCTCTAACTTTTATTACCTTTTTTTTCAATTTTGCTACAAAATGGCCACCGCCGCTGCCCAGACACGCTCCTCACAGTTCACGGTTGGCAAGCTGGACGCCGGCATGGCAATGCTGCTGACCGAGGACTACCAGCTGATAGAGTTCCCCTCGGTGCTTTTGCCCAAGGGCGTGGCCCTGGGCTCAGTCGTGACCATCGACGTGCGCCGGGACGGGCGACCGAGAAGCGCCAGCGCACCGACTTCCGCACCCTGCAGGACCAGATTCTTTTGCAATTCGGCACCCAGTCGCCGCAGCCGCCGCAAATCCGCGTAGCCCACACCACACAGACCTGGGTCGTGCTTGAATGGGAGCCGCTGGAGCTGGCCACGGCCGAGCTGCGCTCCCTGCACCTGTACCGCGACAGCCAGCGGCTGTTCCAGCCGATGCCGGCGACCCTGGATGCGGCCAACGCGCAACGCGCGATCAAAATCACCGGCCTCGATGTCAACCAGGAGTACGACTTTAAGCTCGAGATGCGCACCTCCGCCGGCCGCCTGTTCTCGAACTCTGTGCATGTCAAGACCCATGCGCTGACCGATCTGAGCGGCGTCTGCGTGTGCTTTGGCGAGTGCGAGTCGCTTGAGGAGGTCGAGAACCTGAAGGCTGCTGTTGACCGCATTGGCGCATCGTGGGTCGACACTGTCTCTCTCAACGTCACCCATTTCATCGCCAGATACGCTACCGGCCCCTCATACGACCACGCGCTGGCTCTCAATATCCCGGTCGTCAAGCCCGGATGGCTGCTGGCCTGCGAAGCCAACAATAAGCTACAGCCAGCAATCCAGTTCTATCTGTCATAAATGCGCTCCCCTTCTTGCACCGCTGCATCACATCGATACCACTCTGCGACGTATCATTTACCTAAAATGACATGCTATTTGGAGCATCGAAGAAAGAAAGCAGCTGCGGTGCCTGGTTTGGATGTTATGTAATGGAAATAATATTAGAAAACTGAAGGAACGAAGGGTGGAAAAGGAGGAGTGGAATGATGTTAACATTAGTATTGCTCTCGATAGTGTTAGGATAAGGTAGTCAGTGGTGGTTATGTGCGGAATGTTAATGAAGAGGGGAGGGGGAGAGCATTGCGAAGGAGAAGTTGAAGAAATACTGCTGTACTTTTTTATTGCTGCGGCTGCCTGCCATGCAAGGAGGCCCTTGTGTATCAAGGGTGCTGGGAGTAAAGCCTCAGCTCTGCTGCGAGTCAGACACTGCCGTTCCCACCAGCACACCGCTCGAAGCTGCTGCCATGGGGTCACTCAGACCAACCATGCTTGCTGCTGCGGGCGTGCTGATCCTGTCGACACTTTTGCTGCTGGTACCGTCGCCTCCATCTGTACCATCGCCGCTGCTGCTTGTTGCTGTCCAGTCCATGCTGGTATCCGACTCGTGGGTGCCGCCAGGTGTCATGAACGCCGACGATATATTCTGCTGCTGCTGCGACTGCGACGGGTTGCTCCAGTCAAAGCACCAGTCCATCGCCTGCGCCTCACCGGCCTCCGCCGTGGGACCCAGGCTGCTGCCTGGCGACTTGGAGCTGCTGCCTGCTCCTTGCTGCAGCAACTCTAGCGCGTGCGGATCGAGTCCCAGAGACGCCCCAAACCCAGCTGCGCCCTGCTGCCGTTGCTGCTGCAATGGCTGGCTCGTCGTGGCTCCCTGCTGTGCTGCCGCGCTCGCATTGCTCATGGCATTGAACAGCGCCATCACCATATCGTCGTTCGCCATGTTCATATCGATGGCCAGCCCTGTCGACGACCCCAGTGGGGCCCAGCTGGTGCTGAGCTGTTGCTGCCCGACGCTGATGTCGCGTCAGCCATCGACACCTCCGCGTCGTTATTTCCGCCACCAGACTCACTGGCGTTGCTGCGAGCTGTCGTCTCGCTGCCCATCCGGAAATCGTCGCTAGCGCCGCTGCTGGTCTTCAGCTTGCTGCTGCCATTCTTCGCCTCGCTCACAAGCCCAAGCATCTGGTTTGCTGGTAGTTCGCTCCCATCATTGTCATCTGCGAGAGTGGCGATGGAGGCGCCCCGGCTGCATCTGCAAGCAGGCGGTGGTTCCCAAACACGTCGCCGTTGGCAAACGCGTTGTTCATCGCCAGCGCCAGATCCGCGTCGGACTCGCGCGCATGAAGGCTCCGGGCGGTGCTCCGCCGAGTGGTGTCACGCTGTCGTTAAGCCCAATCAGCGAGGACGACGACGACGGCGTGTGGAAGTGCCCGTTGAACGAGTCGCGCGATGTACGCCGCAAGCTGTTGACGTACCAGTACGGCGACGGGCTCATCTGCGGGCTGTTGACGTGCGGGCTGCCCGCTACTGCCGCCGCAATAGGCGTGACCTGGTAAGGTGCTGTCCTGCGGATATGGCTCGACGATGTGCGGTGGCGAAGCGGCAGCGAGGCCGACATTGGCGGTGTCTGTGAGATCCCAAGTCCGGCTGAGCTACTGCCGCCGCTGCTGCTGCCGCCGCCCTGGGCATTAGCTATGCACTAGCTGGTGGGTGGTGTAGCGACGTAGGCGTTTCCACCCATCAGCACATTGGGATCTCCAGACGCCGACATGTCTGCCATCCAACATCACTCATGAGCTGCTGATCACGTCCCATTGGCTGCTGCCATCGCTGCTGCTGCTGCAACTGCACTG
>NW_024468405.1:0-24283 GCF_002104995.1 Linderina pennispora
ACAAACTTGCAAGAGCAGCTGCATGAAGCTGTGTGGAAGAGTGGGGGACGTCACTCGAACAAAAAATTTGGAGAACCCTGGGCGCATTCCTGAGATAAAAATGGCAGAAATCACGCCAATTGCCCGCTGTTGCCTCTTGTCTCGTCCCAAATGATGCGGCATCAGCGCATTTGGGCCGGGAAAGTTGCGGAAACCCATGGCCATTCTCAACAGAAAGGGGCGCGCACCACGCAGAATGTTCCACCTTTGAAAGCGGCAGCATTTTGCGCATAGCGCAAGCTTAGTATGTGCAGATTGCACCACAACCGTGGTGTTTCCAAGGCTGCTGCTCCAATGGACATGCATGGCAGCAATGCTACAACCACTTCACCACCAAGAGGAAAATGAGATATGCATGGCACAGCTAAGTGCAGCGGCAGGTATTGAGAGACTGCAGAGGAAGGCTGGTGAGAGCACCGTTTGTGTATCCCGCCATGGTCAGAAACCTCGGACTGAATCGCTGAAGACCCAGCTCCTTATTTCAAGCAACAGACTAGAGCGGCATAGCCAGCAATGGAGGAAAACAAAACCGGCAGGATAGCGACAAACAGCCTTGGAAACGCTGCTGGGCAGGCTATCTTTAGCCGCTGCACATCCGTGCCCTCTATTAGCGGACAAGTTGACACGTATGCACCATGCCACCTGTGCGTCCCTCGTTTCCATTATTCTTTTTCGAACTCTTGTCAACCTGTGCCGCCTCCAACGAGCTAGCTCCCTCTCCAGCATCTAGTTTTCCACCCTCAGGCGAGTTTTCACTCGGGTTACAACGCATTTCGAGGCAAAAGACTACATCTGCTTGTAATAGAATGCCATTTGGTTTTATTTGTAAAAAGGGCACTTGAACCCACTTTAATGCACTGCCTGGATATAGCCAGCTTCGCCACTGGTGCCTTTCACCCTGCTGTTGGCCAAAAAGCAGCGCCAAAAAGCAGCGCCAAAAAGCAGCGCCAAAAAAGTAAGAATGCCAGGTTGTCTCGGCATTGTGCATGACATCCGCAGCATGTATGCGCATGGCTGCTTGTTTGCTACTGAGATCGCCAGCAAAAGAAACTGGGTACAGGTTACAGTTGAAAACAGGGGTGGAGAAACACACTCCCCGTGCCATCAGGGCAGAGAGACAAGCACCTTTGCACATTTCCTACCCAGCGCACTCTGCAACAAGGGGAACTGACAGAAGAACGAGCTGCAATCCTGCCGAGTGGATTTTTGCGCTTCTCCAAGCGGTGGCTTACCTGCTCACCTGTGCTCCTGTGTCATTGTCTGTGTAGATGCTCTAACCTCCTCCCAGAATGCTATTGCTTGCCGGATAGTACTGGCCGTTAATGTCTTGATATGGGCACACCAGGTGGCCGCGTAATCGGATACGCTTTTCCATACATTTGCAGTTCCCTTACAGCGAGGAACCATGCCGTTGGCAAGTGCTGTCAAAAAAACAGCACGCAGTGTGCAGGACATTTCAAAAGAGGTATAAATGCTCAGGGAAAAGCGCTACCCACCTCGTCTCTGTTCCTCATCGCCTATTTTATCCCCAAGCACCTAGCTACTCCATCCCAGCTTACTATAGCATACCGCCCTTTCCAACGCAATCTAAGCTTCTACATCGTCCCCTCTTCACCATGTCTCACCGGAGCAATGGCCGTAACTGGCGCTTCTAGTTGCCTCTTTGTCCGTGAAGGTCAGCGAGAACTCTGTTGGCCCCGTCTCAACAATGAACGACTACTTTTACGTGGAACAATTCGCCAAGACATATCCAGACCGTGTCAACAAGCTGAATGACGTAGCATTCACCGTCCTGCTCCTGGAGAGCAACAACCCGTGCCACTGCACAAGTCCCTTGTGCGAAAAACCGCATCAACGCATTTGGCGTTCGAATTTGCGTACAATTGACCTTCTCAAGAAGTGCCATCTGATTAGGGAGTTCCGAGTCATCGCACACGACGTGAACCCGAAGATGCTGGATCTCAATCCGGCGCTAACTGAACTTGCGGGTTCTCTCGGCGAACCGTTGACAGCCATGCGCAAGATACTATTCCTTGGCGAAGGCTTAGTCGAAGTGGGCAGTGGTGCTTTGAAGGCTAGTATTGTGGATGCTGAAGCTGCTGCTAAGTTAATCCACACGCTTTTCCCCAATGTGAGCGATCTCACGAACCATCTGCAACGCAAGTGGGGATATCTCATGGATACACTAAATTGCCACCCGACGCATGCATTCTGTTTGAGCAGACTTTCATGAAATATGTACACCAGCTAGAAGCGCTTCAGCTGCACCTCACGACGCCTTTAGAGCTTCAAAATTCTGTGAAGATTGACGTCGCTGTCGATAAAACATCCAGCACATTCGCTGGTGGGCAAAACTACCGCCGATTCCTGCCCGTCGTTTGCGGATTCTCTACCTGCTTCGGATCGACGCTGCCATCCCTTGGATATTTTTCGAGTTGACCCAAGGACAGCTGGCTTTTCAGAGTTTGGAAAAGGCAGACTTCGAATTGTTGTGAATGCTAAAGACAAGATCGCATTCCCCGGATACCAGTATCCCGTCGTCTTTCCAGTGCTGAACTCGATGCGTATCACCAATGCCATGGGTGTGTACAGTGATATTTACGCACACTTTATATCTAACGTATTTTAGTAAGTTAGTAGTCATAGACGATCCAAGTACCTTCGAGCACATCGACTGGCGTGTCCTGCAGAATTCGCAGCAGTTCGAGTTGGATCATCCCACAGGAGAGTTCTACAAGCGCAGATACTCGTCAGATACTATCCTGAATATGTTCTCCCAAGAGTCCACAGTCCGCAACGGTCGTCATGCTCGGTCCAGTCTACTACGCACTGCCCTCGCATTATCAACTGGCACGATCTAGTCTCGCTCGACCTGGCAGTGGCCATCGCCAACAATGGTATGCTTTGCAACATGGTGGCACAGTTGCCGCAGCTGGAATCACTCCATATCAAGTGCGTATCGATGGATGCAAATGTCGCCTGCAATACGGTTTATCCTGACGAAGTGAACATCCCGGAGGGACCCAGAGTGATTACCAAAAAGAGTTATGCTAATGAGAATCCATTCCAGGTACTCAGCTGGAATCTGAGGTTGTTTGACCTCTACTCTGACCAGGCATTTGACGCGGATGGGTTCTGCCCAGCTCCTTTGTCGCTTGCCGCGTGTCGAAAGCTGTGCAATCAATGGCACACAGGCCACTAAGGTTAATCGACTGCTGACTAGGCACTACCAACTAAGGCGGCACATCCACATCTACAGCTACTATGTGCCTATTGACTTTCTTCAGTATTAATTATTATTCAGAATATCAACTATGATTTTAGCATGCAAAAGAAACAAGTGAATAATTCAACTCCCCAGTTATAGCCATGAGGATTCTAAAAATTACCAGGCACTTTACAGCATATCGGTATCACAAACTGATACCACTAATATTCGGCTTCATTTTCTAATACATGCTATTCTTCTGCTAGACATTACCACGGGGAAGCCTGCAGTGGGTTGATATCTATTGTTTTGCTCTCCTCATACGGAAATTATTCAATCCAGTTTTGATGTGATCCGTGGTAGTTCGTTGAGGGTAAATTCAAAGTATAACGGCCAATTTAAAAACACAGTCGGCTCCTCGACTATATAACCCTGCCTCTTTTCAACATTACGAATTGGTATCGCTTTTTAATTTCACGCTCACTATTATTTACATTGCAGCATCAATAATCGATGCCTGGAGCTGAGAGGCTGCTATACATATTGAGGCCAGCACCATTGGTCGACCATATTCCGAATATTCGCTTGACATTTACCTCTAACTTCGTGGATATTAATAGCGAAACATATGAATAGTACATGAGGTGCAATGAGAGGTAGCGTCATGCTATGTATTTTATTGCATGTTGTTCGGCTTACCTATCTTAGATATTGGTCTGTTGAGCCGATTGAGCCACAGGCAAGTGACATCTGTGCTGCTGTGATGAGGCTTAGCACACCAAACACGCCGCCCAGGACCAAAAGCCTGCCGTTTACTCTTGGTTGAGTACAGCTCCACCTGACAGTGGCTGTTGTATATGGTCAAAACAAAAATTCAATAGCAGTCTGCTTATGCAGAAACAGCACTACTTCAACCTGTTTCATAACTTAAAAGGCAGAGCAATGCATGGGCATTTCGGAAACTGAACTGATAAAGCCATATAGAGCAAGTGAACTGGAGCTTATGCAGCAATATACATCGACCCTCGGCCCGGTTAGAGTATTAGAGCAGATATCTTCACTTCGGTGGAGTACAAAAGCAACAATCAGCAAACTCATTCGCCCTTCTACCCAAACCCTGTTGTGATACTGGTAACTTAACGTGGTATATAACTAGTGACAGTAAAGAAACTAAGGAGGGCTGCTGACGCGCTGGCGTGTACTGAACTATATAGTGGGGCCACTATACTCTTGCGTATGCACTGTGGCGTGGATCTAAGGATCAGGATCAGTTATGCAACAAACCCCATCTAATTCACTGGCATATTTGAAAGTACATTCATGTGTCATGCCGCTAGGGTGGTTCTGACTCACCCAAGGCGGATTACTCACTGAGAGTGGCGCAGCCTTATCCAGGACCGTATGCGGCTTAGATGAGGGCTCAGTATGCGCACTCGGCGCTTGCTTAAATACCCCTGGCTGGCTCCTAGCAGCTGGGATTCCTCCTGGTTTTTCCAATATATTTTTGTGAACGCTTACTTTTGGTTTTATCAGCACATTTATAATCATCACTAGGAGAACACGCTACCTAGTTTCCTCTTCCCTGACATTTGACCTAGGTCGTTTTAGGCACGCACCGTATTATTGAAGTATATTTTGTGGGCTATGATGAGTGCTGACAGAAGAAAGGCACCTGGCACCACACATGTAGTGGAGACTGAATGCTCTGCATTTTTGGCCACCCTGCCCCATTTTTAGAAATCCTATATATGCTGTGAGCAACTGTGCCACAGACTGGTGGCAATGGGTTCATTTCACAAGGGAAGAAAGTATTTTCGCAATAGTTGGCTATTATTATCCATTTTGTCAATGGCCACTGCCAAGTGGCTGTGGAGGGATTGAAGGCTTAATAAGAGCTGTGTGCCTGTGTAAGGATTAGGATTCGGAGGGTTGTTAGCGTTGTCTGAGGCTTTGCCAGCACTGTTTCAACTTACACCAGGGTCTATAAAAAGCGAAAATTTGATCTTTCCGCTGAGGTCTGCTGGCTGCATCCCTGCTTTTCTCTTCATTATCTTTTCTCTGTGCTTTGGTTCAGAAATTTCGTAGTACCTCGTCATTCAGGAAGGCAATATCATGATCTCTAAATATTTCACTAAACTTGTTTCAAGGAATGATGACTATGACGATATTCTTGATGACGTATACTGCTCTCCTGACTTTTGATATATTCTTGACTACTGGAGGTCACTGTCCATGCGCACACGAACACTACAGAGCAGGTTCAGGCTTTCCTTCATTAGTTCCCTCCAGTAGTATGATAATTGCACCAAAACCTTGTCTCAATTCTTATCCAATAAACCCGCTAAACCACAGCCAGCAGAGTAGTGAATGGTTTGAAGCAACATTCCTGTCTTTGTAATAAACAAACAGGCGCAAGGTCGTTCTGTTTGCATTACCTTTTAAGGCTGTTTGTTTGCTTGTAAATGTAAACATTGAAATGCGACTTCCGATAAAGCTAATGCTATATGCGCTGTTATTAAAGTGTTCTAACAAAAAGTAGGGTGCCTGGGTGTTGTGTTGCGGTGGAGTGGTGGCGATAGTCTGGATGGAGAGATATTGATAACCACTTCATCTGTCTGAGCGTCTGGACTATCTCCGACGCCTGTCTCGTTCTGAAGGTTACTTTGGCCAACAGAATAGGACGGCATCGGGCCTCCATTGCTGCTACTAACGCCCTGGATGTAGCTATTGACCTGCACAATATTTACCGGAGGGACCTCAGGCGCGTTGCTCACATATGGTGGAGCCTCTGACATGCTGCTACCGCTTGAAGATTGGCTGCCTTGTCTGCCATTGCCGTTGTCAGACGATAGCTCTTCGGTAGTTGATCGTCGGGTAGGCGCATCGCTGGCCAAAATGCTATTCAGATCTGACACACTTGCAGAATCCTCGTATGCTGGCGGCGGACGGAGCCCCAGCGAGTTGCGCCATCCAGAGTGTGTCCCTGCGTGCTCGTTGTCGGCTGATGCCACCAGTGTCGTGTCCTGGGTTTGGTGGTACATGGGCGGTGGTGGCCGCACACCCTCAGCAGCCGCCAGTCCCCAGAACCGCATGTTGGCGTGCGACAGAACGTAGGCACGCGCACCTAGGTTGACGCTGACATTGCAGGGTCCGTCGGCACTAATAATTGGATACATCCTCTTGTTGATCCAGGGTGTGCGCACATGGGCCATGATTGCGCCGTTGATGACAAAAAACATCTTGCCAGAGTGCGGGCGCCAGCCAACACCCAATGTATCGCTCTGCAGAGCTGTGGTGGTTTTGCGGGTAATATCCAATGGATGGCAGTAGTAGACGTGCCCATCAACCGAGTGGTATGCGACCGAATTGTTTGCCCATCCAGCCATCCGCAGTGGCGGGTACCCGTGCATTGCAGCGCCCACAGCTACGTTCGTTCCCTCAGGCAGCCTGTCGAGCCGGACCTCGAAATAGTATACGCGCTGCTCGTTCGGGAACTGCAGGTTGGTCATAACGCTCTGCTCACCGCCAACAAACTCCACATCAGTGTTATCCAGCACAGTGATGTTGGTGTTGTCGTACGACGGGATGAACTCCCATGCATTAACGCCGTGCTCGATGACATGCTCAGTGTCGTCCTCTGCCAGTGTACCTTCGGACTCGTCTGGTGGATGCTCGTTGACGTAGTCGAGTGCGTATTCGTAGTTTTGCGCCGCCCGACTGCCTTCTAGCTCCTTCAGAGTATCCTCACGCGACAGTGCTTGGATTTCCTCGTGCTTGCGCTCACGCTCACGCTGGCGCTGCTCCTTCTCCTGCTTTTTGGCAGCCTTTTTTCGAAACGGCAGACAGCAGGTGGGAGAGGGCAGTTTGCATGGCCAGCATTGGAACCGCGGTGCGCCTTTGCGCTTGGCAAAGCAGCAGTAGTATACTACAAGAGCGACAATGACGAGAAAGACAACGACGCAGACGGTTGCGATCGCCGCAATGGTGTGTTTGCTCAACTCATTCTCCTGCACTAGCTCCGTTTCCATGATTAAGAGTAGGGTAAAATGAAGAGTAGGAGAGGAACGTGCGGCAATGAAGGGGGCTTTGCGAAGGTTTTGTGTGGGCTGTGCAGGGTGCTGGAAATGACTGGAGAGAAAAAGCGTTGGGCAAGGGGTACAAATTGCCATTTATAGCGTGCAAGGCATACGTGAATTGGGGCGAGAGGGCGCGTTCTATTCTCGGTGTCTGGTCGCTGCGCACTACAGATCGCGCATATGCTCCAAATATGGCGGGCCAAGCGTATGCGCAAGTACAAGTTTGTTTGTTCATGCTTAGTGGCAGATCAACCACAAACACCTGCGGTATTTGTGGGGTGGATGGCCGCGTGTTTGCCCACGTCTTGGTGCTTCGCGCGCTGCAAATGAGGAACTGGTGAGGTACTAAAGCACTAAAGCCCGCACGTGCCGCCAGAGCCATGGCACCGCCTGTGCATCATGACTACAGCATATGAAGTGGCAGCACCAGATCACGGCATCGCTGATCCGAGATCAGGCCGTAGTTCGCACGGATCGTTCGAAAGCGGAATGTGGTCACGCTCCGTTCCCACGATCAAAGTTTCTCACAGGTGTCTTGCCGGCCAGCCCACGTTCTTAAAGGACGCAGAGGCCGGCGACAACACGCAGACGCAGGCGCCTCCTCTGCTGCTTCTTGCTTCTCTATCTACAACGCACTTGCTAAACTGTATACTATGTCTCGCTTCCTGCTCCGCTCGTCCACAGCATCGCGGCTTGTGCGCTCGCGTCTGACCGCGTCGTTCTCGACCACACACGCGATGCACCGCAAGAAGGTGATGTTCCCGGGCGCCCTTGACTCGACCTACTCGCACGAGCTCAAATTTGTATCCAACGTCGAGTCGATCCCGACGTACCAAGTAATGGACAACGACGGCAAGGTGCTGGATACGGCGCACGAGCCGCAGATGTCGCGCGAGGACGCCCGCACCATGTACAAGAACATGCTGACGCTCAACGCCATGGACTCTGTCCTGTACGAGGCGCAGCGCCAGGGCCGCATCAGCTTCTACATGACCAGCTTTGGCGAGGAGGCGCTCATCGGCAGTGCTGCGGCGCTGGATCCGAAGGACCATGTGTTTGGGCAGTACCGCGAAGCCGGGGTTCTGTTGCAGCGCGGGTTCACCCTTGAGCAGTTCATGAACCAGTGCTACTCGAACGAGCTGGATCAGGGCAAGGGCCGCCAGATGCCCGTGCACTACGGCTCCAAGGAGCTCCATTTCCAGACGATTTCGTCGCCGCTGGCCACGCAGATCCCGCAGGCATCCGGTGCGGCATACGCAATGCGCCGTGAGGGCAGCAAACAGTGTGTTGTCTGCTATTTCGGTGAGGGAGCTGCCAGCGAGGGCGACTTCCATGCTGGCCTCAACATGGCGGCGACGCTGGGCTGCCCGGTGATCTTCTACTGCCGCAACAACGGGTATGCGATCTCGACGCCCTCGATCGAACAGTACCGCGGCGACGGAATCGCCAGTCGCGGAATTGGCTACGGTATTGACACGATCCGTGTCGATGGCAACGACATCTGGGCCATCTACGAGGCCACCAAGGCGGCCCGCAAGCTGGCTGTCGAGCAGAACAAGCCGGTGCTGATCGAGGCCATGACATACCGCATCAGCCACCACAGCACATCGGACGACTCGTCGGCGTACAGGTCCAAGAAGGAGGTCGAGGACTGGAGCAAGCGCGACAACCCGCTGGCGCGCATGCGTGCGTGGCTGATGAACAAGGGGTGGTGGGAGAAGAGCGAGGATGTCGAGGTCACCAAGGCAGCCAAGGCGGCAGTGCTCAAGGCGTTTGCTGACGCCGAGAAGCTCAAGAAGCCGGCCGTCAGCGAGATGTACACGGATGTCTACGACGAGATGATCCCGGAGCTGGTGCGCGAGAAGGCCGAGATCGATGCGCTGCTGAAAAAGTACCCGGACTACTACCAGGTCAACGACTATGCGAAGTCGACGTAGCTTTAGACTGCCACCGACCTCAATATATCCATTGGCTGCACAGAGCCCCATCTAGAGTTTCAACTGGGACTGCAGAGCGCAAATCTGGTTTGCTGGAAATTTTTCTCAAAATGGTCTGCCCCGGCTCACAATCTGCAAAGTCCGAACAGAGCCCGGGACAGCGACATGTTGGCAGATGTGAGGCGCTCTCCTCTCTACGCCTTCTTCCTCCCCCGTTATCTTCACTTTGCTCACCTTTTCCACACAAACGAATTTCAGCAAAAATGGCAGCCGAGTCTAGCAATCTCGTGTACATTCTCGGGTTCCTGGTCGCCGCCGGTCTCGCCTACGTGTTCCTCACCAACAGCAAGGCCGCCGTGGCCGGCCCAGTCCTGAGCTCTGCCGAGTACCGCAAGTTCAAGCTCGTCAAGAAGGTGCAGCTGAGCCACAACACTGCCCGCTACCGGTTTGCGCTGCCTCGCGAGGATGCCGCCCTGGGCTTGCCGATTGGACGGCACATCCAGGTGATGACTGTGGTGGGCGGCAAGGAGGTTGCGCGCAGCTACACGCCGACGTCGACGGACAACGACAAGGGGTTCTTTGAGCTGGTCGTCAAGACGTACCCGGAGGGCGTGATCTCGTCGCACCTGGCGGGCCTGAAGATTGGCGATTCGATCAGCGTGCGTGGTCCCCGCGGCGCCTTCCGCTACACGCCGAACATGGTCCGCCACATCGGAATGATTGCAGGCGGCACTGGCATCACACCGATGTACCAAATCGTGCAGCACATTTTGGACAACCCCGAGGACAAGACCCGGGTGAGCGTGATTTTCGCCAATGTCAACGAGGACGACATCCTGCTGAAGGAGCAGCTCGACAAGTGGGCCAGCGAGCACGAGGGCTTTGAGATCAGCTATGTCCTGAACAACCCGCCTGAGGGATGGACCGGCGGCGTCGGCTTTGTCACCAAGGACATGATCCAGAAGAGCCTGCCAGCGCCTGCCGAGGACATCAAGGTCCTGCTGTGCGGCCCGCCGCCCATGGTCAAGGCGATGGATGCCAACCTGACCGAGCTCGGCTATGACAAGGCGCGCATCATTTCCAAGCCCGAGGACCAGGTCTTCAAGTTCTAAAACCGAGTATTTTTCACATGACACGCGTCTGAAATCTAAGAAGCATTTAAACACGTTTTTTTTTTTTTTGGAGGAAGCGGCAGCCGTCTGGCAAGTCTCACAGCATCGGGCTCGGCGTTCTCCTGTCGCGGGAGAAGTCGACGTTGAGTCCATCGAATATCGACTGGGGCGGCTCGCCCTTGTAGCAGATCTTGTAGATGCGCGTGAACAGCGGGAAGTGGTCGGCCACGCCGCGGCTCGAGATGTACTGGTACACCTCGCCTGCAGTCAGATAGCCCTGCAGCTTCTGGCCATTGAGCATCTCCTGCTCGAGCTGTGCCATGGGCTTGCCGGTCCTGACAAACTCCTCGGCCAGCCTGCGGTTGCGGCCACCGTAGCACGTGGTGATGACATCGGCAATACCGCAGCTCTCGTTGAAGGTCGAGTCCTGGATCTGTGCGCCCGAGATGTGCATCGCTAGCCGCCGCATCTCGAGCGTGCCAATGCGGATGATTGCCGCCTTGGTGTTGTTGCCGAGGCCGAGGCCGTCGATGAAGCCGGCGCCCACAGCAACCACGTTCTTCACGGCACCGCAGAACTCGACGCCAATCACGTCGCCGACGCAGTTGACCTGGAAGTACGGCGTGTTGAACAGCGACCGCCACACGATGGCCTCGTCGGGCTCGGCGCACCCGATCGTCGTCTCGCAGTACTTCTCCTCGGCGATCTCGTTGGCAATGTTGGCGCCGCTCAGCGACGACACCGGGATGGCTAGGGCGCGGTGGATCATCTGTGTCATGGTCGTCATGCCGTGCTTGTCGATGGCAATTCCCTTGATCAGTGAGATTGCGCGCGCCCCGTGTGTCACCGATCCGTGGATGGTCTTCAGAAGATGGTCGATGAACTGGTGCGGGATCACCACCACAATGTGCGTTGCGCCGCGAACAGCCTCACACGCGTCTGGCACAGCAATGACGTTGGCCGGCAGCTTGTGGCCGGGCAGGTATCTATGCAAGAGTAGCGCAGTATTAGCAGCAAAGCAGAAACTGCCACCGGTGAGGATTTGCAGGTGCTGTCAACAAACACACTTACTTTACGTTCTCGTGCTGGGTGTTAATGATCTCTGTCAGCTTCTTGCCCTCGACCATCTCCTCGTACACCCACATCTTGACCTCGTTGTCAAAGTTGCGCAGCTTCTGTACGTTGGTGCCAATGATCCGGGCAGCGGTGGTTCCCCTACACATGCAACAAGCAGGCCGTGCCGTTAGCTGTAGAACTACTTGCGATCCAGCAGCGCGGATCGGCCATGGCATACTAACCCCCTGACCCCGAGGGAGGGGGCCAGACCGCCTTGGGCACTCCGCCTTCAGACGAGAAACACAGTACGTACCAGTTGCCTGAGCCCAGAATGCAAACCTTGTTGGGTGCCGTCATGGTGGTGCTGTAGTGGTGTTGAAAGGAAAAGGCTGTGGAAGAAAGTCGGGGAGAAGCAGAAAAGGGCTTGTGAAAAACTCGAGTTGGAAAGAGAGATGGGCCGAGGGAGGCTGCCCATTTATAGGCCCTTCGGATGCGAGGTTGCACGGCCGCCATACACAGAGGGTTGGATTGAAAGGATTGTGCAAGGAGGTTAAGCAGCTTGAGAGCAACTTGATCAACGGAGAACGAAAAAAGTGAGGAAATATTCGTGAAATCTGGTGTTGTTTTGGGGACCAGCAGGATCAGCCCTCGATATTCGCCGATTCCAAAAGAGACAACACGGGCAAGCTCCTGAAAGCCTGTGAATCTAGCAAGCTGAACTGACACACGGCCGTCTGGGCTGAGCACGCCTTCACTCTGCACTAACGGGTGTGGTCGAGCCCCACCACCGATGTCGGCAAAATGCCTGCTTTTAGAAGGCTGGCGGATACCGCTCAGCCCTTGCATGTGATTCATGCTGCCCGCTCAACAAACCGACGCTGAGTATCCTGCGCTGCGCTTTGGAGGTGCTGCGGCTGCTTGCTGAGGGAATGCTGGACCGCCAGCTGCGAACGCTGTTTCGAGCAGATCGCGGCCATGGGCGGCTCTCCAGTGCATGTGTGCATTTGAAAGACCGCGGGCCTGCACTGTGAGTTTCCACGGGCATGTCCGGAAAGCGCCTCTGCCCACACCATGCCCGGCCTTTCCTGGTATCCGACCTATTCCCTTGACAGAGACCGCTGGCGACGTAGTGGCGATTACTGCACATGCATCTCCCCGCATACCCACACGCAACTGACCCGACAACGTGACCAGTGTGCACATCCCATCCGCACATCTGGCTGACGCAACCCGCACACGGACTGGAGGTGGGAGCCAAGTTCAATTGGCCGGCAGCGCCTCCACACTTGCAAAAAAAAACCGCCCGCTGCTTGGCGCATTTTGTTACACGGCTGTTTTTGTTCTCCTCTCCTGCGGTTTTAAAATTTGCATTTTTTTTCCTTTATTCACTTATCGCCGCTTTCCCCTCCTCTTCTGCAGAGTAATGAAAGGCATTGAACTTTGCTCGCTGGCTGTGCTCAGTGTCGGACTCGCTGCACAGCTGGCTAGTGCCACACAGATACCCAATCCGGTGCCGTCGCGGTATCCAGGCAGCGGCGACGACGAAGACATGGACGACGACGAGGTGCTGGCGCTGCTCATCCTGGTTGTGGCCATTATCGGCACGCTCATTGGTATTGGGGTGCTGTTCATGGTGTTTATGCTGTGCGCGCAGCTGGTGCGGCGTGTGCGGTGGTCGGTGTTTGGCATCGACGAGGACGGCATATCCGATCGCCAGCGCGAGCAGCTGCTGCCGGACGAGGACTCGCGACAGAGCTACGAGCTGGGACGGGCGTTTGAGCGGCAGTACCCGTACGGCAGCGTGAACACACAGCTGACGACAGAGCAGGAGACGCAGATTAGGGAGAAGGGCGTGGACGCATGGGAGTTTGTGGTGAGCCTGGATGTTAATGCGATGCTGCAGACAAAGACCGACGTGCTGCTCATGGGCGGCGAGAACTGCGTGCAGACAAACCTGCCGATTCCAAAGACAAACTCTGTGTACTACTTTGAGGTCAAGATCGTCGAGAAGCCAGCTGACGTCAACATGTGGATTGGGCTGGCCACCAAGCCATACCCGGCGTGGCGGATGACAGGTAAGGCTAAGAGTTGTTTTGATGCTGCTGGCCTCGCTGTCGGTGTTTCAGTTGTTGTCTGCTGCTCGGCCAGTGCTGCCATTGATTGCCATTTTTGCTGCTTATGTAGGCTGGAACAAGTACTCTGTCGGCTATTCAGTCAACAACGGCAATCTGCACCAAAACAGCCCGTTCAAGGGCCAGCATATCGGCGAGCAGCTGTACGTGGGCGACATTCTCGGCGTAGGGTACCAGCCGCGCAGCGGCATTGTGTGGTTCACGCGAAACGGCCGCCGCTACAAGGCCATTGCCTCGGGGATGCTGTACGACGTGTTTCCAACAATTTCCGCCGACGGCCCGTGCTCCTTCAGCGCCAACATTGGCCAGCGCGGGTACGTGTTTATCGAGGCCAACGTCAAGCGCTGGGGCTTCGCGCCCATCGAGGGTGTGGTGCAGCCGCCGCCCGTGTACGGCGCCAACCAGAACACCATCCTGCTGGAGGCAGCCGAGGACTCTGAGGAGTCGGATGGCGCAAACAGCGACCAAGACGATGGAGGCACAGGCAGCGAGGGGCAGGCTGAGGCACCGTCGCAGCGGCAGGATGAGCTTATCGATATGGAGAACGCAGTTGAGTCGCATGTGAGCCAAAGTGCTGGCCGGGAGGCAACTGGGATCCAGATTCCATCTGCAGCGTCGGGCTCCCACAGGGCCGCGGATTCTTCACCTCGGCGAGACGGCCGCCGGCGTCGCCACAGCCGCCATCACCCGCCGCAGTACCAGGAGGAGGACCCGATTGCTGCGCAGCTGCTCGAAGCCGGAACCACGTATCTGGAGCCGGTAGCGGAATACCGAAACAAGCAGCAGAGCGGGATGCCCGAGTCCAGCCGGTCGGGGTCTGAGAGCAGCGATCTGCAGGAACAGGCGCAGGCTCAGCCCAAGGCGTCTGGCGACTCTGAGACAGGGAGTCCGGACACGACGCCTTCGGCCTAAGGCCTGTTCTGCCCTGGAACCATTCACTCCCTCACTGCGACGCTCTGTACAATTCCCAATCTCACTCTTACAACCCCCGCCAAATGAAATGGCTCAACGTTTATCCTTCATGTCTTGAATAGAAAGGTTCTCAGATTTTCACTGCGGATTGGCCGCTATGCAACACAAGGGCGGAGGCAGCAGCAGCGTCGGTGCCATGTGGCAGTGGCATCTGAAGAGAGTCTGGCCCTGGGCCTCAGAAGTGGATCGGCAAGGGAGCGAAGACGCATAAAGTCAGCGACTTGGCTGGGCGCGGGGAGTTGGGCACCACTTTCTCGTTATTTCCCAGGAACTACTTGTCTGCCTTGATATCCCTCAGTCTTCCAATGGCATCGACAGTCAAACACAACCAGAGCGTGCCCTACACATCCAGGCGCTCGGCCGTCTACGGCACGCACTACATGGTGTCCTCGACGCAGCCGCTGGCGAACCAGGCCGGTGTGCGGATCCTCGAGCAAGGAGGCAACGCCGCAGACGCCGCCGTAGCCGTGGCAGCAGCAATCAACCTGGCCGAGCCGTTCTCGACAGGCATCGGCGGCGACTGCTTCTGTCTGTTCTACAGCGCCAAAGACAGGACCATCCGCGGGCTCAACGGGTCCGGGCGCGCGCCCTCTGCCCTGACAATTGACATTCTGAAGGACCGGTTTGGAATCACCGGCGACGAGGTACCGGCCAGGAGCGTCCATGCAGTGACAGTGCCGGGTGCTGCTGCAGGCTGGGTTGATACAGTCGAGGCGTTTGGGTCGGGCAAGGTTACATTGGCTGAGGTGCTGCAGCCAGCGATCGAAATGTGCGAGGAGGGGGTGCCGGTGGGCGAGCTGACGTCGCCGTTCTGGCGTGATGCTGCTGAGCATCTGAAGAAGGCGTCGCCCCATGCCCACGAGCTGCTAATTCATGGGCAGGGCCCGTTGCCAGGACAGGTGTTCCGCAATCCGACGCTAGCCAATACGTTCAGGAGGCTGGCGAGCGAGGGCAAGAGGGGGTTCTACCAGGGGACGGTGGCCGATGCGATCGTCGAGGCTGTGCAGAGCAAGGGTGGGGTTCTGACACACAAGGACTTGGCTGCGCACACAACCACGTTTGACGAGCCGATTTCGTACGAGTACAGGGGACATAGGCTGCACGAGTGCGCGCCCAACGGGTCTGGGCTGGTCGCACTGATTGCGCTGGGCGTTCTGGAGCAGCTCGAAGCGCAGGGCGTGGTGACCGAGATGGAGCACAATTCGGCTGAGTACCTGCATCTGGTGATCGAGATCCTGCGCATCGCCTTTGCCGACGCACGCCAGTTCATCTGCGACCCTGCATTTGGCGATGTGCCTGTACAGCAGATGCTCAGCCCCGGGTATCTGAAGCAGCGTGCCCAGCTGTTTGATCCGTCCAAGGCAGCCGTCGACGTCAAGCATGGATCGCCTTTGGGCGGCTCCGACACGGTGTACTTCACGGTTGTTGACAAGGACGGCAATGCGTGCAGCTTCATAAACTCGCTGTACCATGGCTTCGGATCGGGCATCGTGCCGAGAGGCTGCGGGTTTGCCTTGCATGACCGCGGCGCGCTGTTCCGGCTCGATCCGACGCACCCGAACTGCCTGGAGCCGAACAAGCGGCCATATCACACGATCATCCCAGCCATGGTCACCAAGGGCGGCGAGCTGTTCATGTCGTACGGGATCATGGGCGGGTATAACCAGCCGCAGGCGCACGTCCAGGTGCTGCTCAACATGGTGGTGTTTGGGATGAATCCGCAGCAGGCTCTCGACAGCCCGAGGATCAGCATCCTGGTTGACGAGGAGGGCGTGGTGGCGGTCGAGGAAGGGGTGGATGGAGAGGTCGTCGACAGGCTGAGGCAGATGGGGCACAATGTCAAGGTCGAGGTGGGGCTGCAGCGGTCGATGTTTGGCCGCGGACAGGTCATTCGCAGGACGGTGGATGCGGCGGCCGGAGTGCAAGTGCTGATTGCCGGCTCTGACCCGCGGTCCGACGGCCAGGCGGTTGGTCGCTGACTCGACTTCTTGCGAGTGTGGGACTGGATGGCCTTGGCAGCTTTGCAAAGAAATCACATCTCGGGCAACGGCACTAGTTTGCAATGTTCTGGCTGGCGTGCTATTTTCTGCTAATGGAAGAAATCAGATGGTATTTTTAGCTTTGCGCTAGAGACCGCCGGTGTTGGGTGGCGGCGGTCCTCTCCCCCAATCCGCTCGCTGTTTCCCGCTCCACAGTCTGCGCCCGGACCTCAGGGCTCTTCTCCACTATGGCGAGTTGGTCGAATGAGACAGTGGGAGGTGTTGTGATTGCCCTGCTGCTGAGACACATGCCTTCTCGACGCCCCCGCATTGCCACATAGCTACCACACCATACCTCCAATTTGCCAGTGCATAGCCTCTTGGGCGCTCATCCTGCTGCACTATAGCTTGGGCAGCTCGCCGGCGCGCATCAAATCCAGCATCCACAGCGCATACTCTGCTGTGATCACCTGAACGACATTGTCGGTGCCAGATGTGTGACCCACATTGCCTTGCAGAAATGCCATGGACCCCGGTATGTGATGCACTGCACATGTCTGTTGTCATGTAGCAGGCATTCTATGTGGAAGAGGTGCGGCTTTATTTTGATCGGGTTCTTGTTCGATGCCCAGCTAGATACGCAAAAGCCAGCGTGATTTCGCTGCAAAGAGCCGTCTTTGAGCTGTCCACAAATTGCATCGGCTTGCTGCCGATCATCGCTCCCAACTGGAAGGGTTTAGGCCAGAGAACAATAAGCGCATGCATGTAGATCGCACGGGGAGGTGCTCTAAAGGCAGAGAGGGGGTGCGAATGATGCGCATCAGGCCGGTTTGAAAGTTGGAATCGTGCTCTTTTTGCAGCCGCAACGAAATTTGTGAGCTCGGAGACGCTATTTGCGAGCTTTTTGGGGAGGTTCTTGGGAAATACGCAGAGCGCTGCAATGGCACGATATAAAGAAGGGCGGCTCCTCTCTCCGCACCTAGCGCCTGCTCTTTTGCCAGTCTTTTTCTTCTTTATCTTATTCCTTCTACCCTTTCCGGGCCTGCGCAGAGAAAGCCAGCAGACTCTGTCAATTCTCGTCCATCACTCCGCGGCATATAAGGAGCCTGCATTTGCTTGCCCAGTCTTCCTCGTTTTCAATTGTACATTTAGGTTGGTGACACGCCTAGCATGATTATCGATACGGCGAACCCGTCCAATGTGGTTTCGGGGTTTGGTTTCGAGTGGCCCGATGCACTGCGGCTCCGCGGGTCGGTCATCCGCATTTCGTTCATCTACGTAGCGTCCATGACCGGCTACGGCGTTGGTATTGCATTCCTGATACAACACCACAAGGACTTGGCGATCAACATGTCGGTGATGTCGTTTGTGTCGCTTGTGCTCTCGCTGCTGCTGGTGTTCCGCACCAATTCTGCGTATGACCGGTACTGGGAGGGCCGGAAGATCTGGCAGGACCTGAAGGTCACGTCGCGCAACCTGATTCGCAACCTGTGGTGCGGAGTGCTGGAGAACTCGATCGAGGACAGCGTGCAGAAGCGCCAGGCGCTGAAGAGCGTCGCAGCCTTCGTCATCTCAGTCAAGCACTACCTGCGCGGCGAGGACGGCGTGGACTACGCAGACTACGACGGGCTTTTGTCGCCCGAGTTCCGGCTGCTGCTTGCAACCAACAACAACGCGTACAACTACGGGGCGATCGGCGCCGGAAACAACAGCCCGATGGGCGGCTCGCGCACCGGACTGGCGGCCACCAGCGCGACATTCCACGCGCAGCGGCTGACCGAGGGCTGGGAGCGCCAGGGCGAGGTGCCGCTGCCGTCGCTGCTGCTGTTTGAGATGCAAAAGTTTGGCGAGTACATTATGGACAACAAGCTGTGCCATGTGCCGTTCTACGCCAGCATGCTTGCCACAATCAACACTCTGAGCGCGTCGCTGGGCGGCTGCGAGCGCATTCTGTCGACGCCGATTCCGCTGGCGTACCGGATCCACCTGACCCACACTCTGTATTTGTACCTGCTTGTCCTGCCGTGGTCGCTCGGCAGCATGGGGTCGCTGTGGAAGACCATTGTCCTGCAGTTCATCATCTCGTTCATGCTCATTGGTATTGACTCGATTTCGCGCGAGATCCAGAACCCGTTCGGATACGACGCCAATGATCTGCCGCTGGACGCGTACTGTGACAACATCCTGCTGGAGCTCAACTGCGCGCTTAGCCACAACTCGCCCAAGGCCCTGGTGTCGAACGAGGACACGCTGTCCAACCACAATGTTGCCACAGGCGGCGGCGCGGCGGGGGATGACAAGAGCGCCAACGGTGGTGATAACGCGGAGTGAGGCTTCTGGGTGGTATATCTGGTGCCGCGCACCAACCACCGCACATCACGCATATTGCTCCTTTATTTTTTTCTATCTCATTGGCAACAGTTTTTAAATAGCCTCAGCATTCCAAACCTTTACTGCCCTGGGGGAGTTTACGAAAAACAAAATAACTGATCCAGCGATTGGCACCGCTTTTACGCAGTTGCAAAAACAGCTTCAAGCAGATCGGCGAGAGCAATCATAACAATAGTCAGCGAGACATTCTCCCCGTCACGCCTGCCCTGCCCTGCCCAGACCAGCATGGAGACGGGCAAATCCACAATGCACGTCAATGTATTTTGACCAGCACCATGTTGGAGTGCGCGCATTCTAATTTGGGACATTGGCATGCGCTAGGCACACAGGGTGGGCCCGATTGTTATCCTAGTGGTCCCAACTTTTGACAGAGCAACAATCGGTCGCTTTTTGATTGATGCTGGACGGTATGTTTGAACAATCTCCCCAGCTCGACCCATCGCTTCCAATTTGGCAGTTCTTTTTTAGTATCGTGTTTATAAACATTAGACATCCGCTTCTATCCTTCTCCCTGTTCTCTCTCCTCTCCCTCCCCTTTTCTATTCCTTCAATTTCGTGCGCTATTCATGGTGACTGGGACAATAAGTGCGCGTATCCAGCAGCTCTCACAGCAACAGGCCGAGCCGGATCGGCCAGCACCGGCGACAGTCAGAGTTCCGCGCGGCAGCACCGTACCAACGAGCCGTCGGGCTGGACCCAACGGCATTCCGACGCGAGGCCTGGCAGCCGGATTAATCAACAAATTCAACCAAATGTCCGCGGGGCCCGCTAGCGATTCAGCGACAATACCTGGCGGGCGCCAGCAGGGCCGGGACAGCCCGGGCCGGGCAATTGCGCTGAAGGACCGGTTGCAGAGGCCAGCAGAGGGTGGCGCAGAATCCCGTGGAGCGCCGGCAGACAGGCCAACAGCGGTGACGCCGATTGCGCTGAAAATCGACACAGCCATAGAGCAATTGCCGTCGCCGGCGTCATCCCTGTCGCAGGCGCATTCGCGGGCAACGCAAAGGGGCGACCAGCTGGCGTGCGGGGAGATTTTTGGCGCCGAAGGGTCGCCCCATGGAAGGGGCGTCGCCGTTTCTCAGCGACAGCGAGGATGGACCGGGCGCTGAGCGAGATCGAGGAGTTTGGGCGTGACATGAACCTGCCGCTGGGCGACGTGGATATCTCGCGGTTCGACTTTGAGACATTCCCGCTCGCCATGAATGAAAAGGCTGGTGCGCACGTGACGGATGGTCAAAAAAGGCGCTGCCTGATGGCCATGTGGGCCGAGCGATGTTTTTTTACCTGGTGCTCTGCGGATGACGTTCAAGGCACGCTTCTGTTTTTTTGCTCTCTTTTATTTTAGTTTAATTTTATTTCAGTATTTTACGACACAATGGAGCTTGGCAGTCCTGACGGGGAGAATGCGTGGTCTACTGTGCTGACCACAATTTCCAGCAAGCAGACCAACGACGGCGACGAGGAGCAGGCAGCGGTGACGGTGCCTACCGAGGCTACGCAGAGCTCGGTAGAGGATAGTAAGCCAAAGACACCGCCAGTGACAGCGCATACACGCGGGCTAACCAGCACGCTGAGCGGGCGGCGGCAGCGTCACGAGTCGCTGGCTGCGCACGAGTACCAGTCGTCATCACCGGCCAGCACGGCGCCTGACACCGACAGCCCGTACTCGCGGGCATACTCCAACATGTACGAGTCGCAGATACTCACCAGCACACCGCCGCGACGGGACAGTAGAGGGCAGTGGCAGGCGCAGCAGCAGGCGACCAATGCAATGGACTCGGAGCTCCACGATGATTCGCCGCCCCCCGACTCGTTCCTAATCGAAGTGCACGACGGCTCACCGACGCAGGCTAGGCCAGGAAAGGCTAAAGGGTCGCGAGCACAGCGCAGTGTCGGGGGTTCAAGACGTGCTAGGGCGAGCCGACCGACGCAGAGGCAGAAGAGGGAGGCATTTGGCGACGGACGGATGTTTTCGATTGCAGAGGAGCAGCAGCATCAGCAGCAGCCGCAGTCGCAGTCGCATCCAAGTGCCTGGCGCAGGGGCAGGCGGCGGGTAGACAAGAAGCTGAGCTACAAGGAGCGCGCATTGCAGGCATGGCGCGACTCGCGGCACCTGGACGAGTTTTTTGGGCGGGTGTATGCGTACTACATCGGCAAGGGAGCGCTGAACATAATTCTGTCGCGGGTGCTGCACCTGGCAACGCTGGCGTTTGTTGTGGCACTGAGCACGTTTGTGTTTGGGTGCGTGGACCACAAGCTGGTGCGGGAGCAAAAGTCGCTGGCGGCAGTGGTGATTCCGCAATGCACCAGCAAGTTCTCGTGGCCGGCGACCGCATTTCTGTGGGGGTTTGCCGTGTTTTGGCTGGCGCAGCTGGTGCGGACCGCCATGGAGGTGCCTGCGCTGCTGGAGATCCGGGCATTTTTCACCGAGGCGCTGGACGTGTCGCCTGCAGACATCAATACAGTAGCATGGCACGAGATAGTCAGCCGCATGGTCAAGCTGCGTGACGCGGAGATCAGCCAGTACAAGGACATGACCAAGAGCCGTGTGCTCAACTACCGGCTGACGGCCGACAACATCGTCAACCGCATAATGCGGCGCGAAAACTACATGATTGCGCTGTTCAACAAGGATGTCCTGGACCTGCGGATCCCGGGCCTCGGCCAAACGCCGGTGCTGACCAAGGCGCTGGAGTGGAACCTGTCGTTCTGCCTGATGAGCTACGTGTTCGATGAACGCGGGCAGGTGCGGCGGCGGTTCCTGAAGGAGTCGAACCGGGAGATTCTCAGCGAGGGGCTGCGCAGGCGGTTCAAGTTCATGGCAGTGATCAACCTGGTGTTTGCGCCGTTCATTGTGATGTTCCTTGTGCTGTACGGGTTCTTCCGGTACTTTGAAGAAGTGTACCACGAGCCCGGCACCATCATGTCGCGGGCATTCACACCGCTGGCGAAATGGCGGGTGCGCAACTTCAATGAGGTGCCGCACTCGTTCCGGCGGCGGGTCAACATGGCGCACCCTAGGCGACGCTGTATCTCGCGCAGTTCAAGAACGAGGCGGTGATTAGCCTGGCGCGATTCGTGACATTCATCGCCGGGTCGGTCACGGCGCTGCTGATTCTGTTCACGGTGGTGGACAATGAGCTGAGCCTGGAGTTTGAGATCACGCGGCACCGCACAGTGCTGTTCTACCTGGGGCTGTTTGGTACAGTTTTGGCGGCTGCGCGGGATGGTGCCGACGACGAGCAGGAGAAGCTGCACCCGGCGTGGATCATCCATGATGCGCTGGAGGACCTGCAGTACATGGAGCCCGGGTGGCGCGGCAAACTGGACACGACCCAGGTGCGCCACGAGTTCGAGCGGCTGTTCGACTACAGGCTGGTGATATTTGCCCACGAGCTGCTGGGCGTCATCACGCGCCGTTCGTCATGCTGGTGTCGCTGCCGCGCAGCGCTGGCCAGGTGTGGATCTGTTCCGCGAGTTCTCGGTGCACGTCGACCACCTGGGGTACGTCTGCAGCTTCGCCATCTTCGATTTTGAGCGCAACGGCAACGTCAATTTCTCGGCGCCCACGCGCACAGCCAACGCAAACCTTGCCTCGAAGAACGGCAAAATGGAGCAGTCGTTCCTGCACTTCAAGGCCGAGTATCCGGACTGGGAGCCGCGCGACCAGGCAGGCTCGATCTACCTGCAGCGCGCGCAGAACGCGGCTGCGCAGCAGCAGGAGCTCTGGCGGGCCGGGTGGCAGGCGCGGCTTCTGCAGCAGCAGCGCATGGCTGGGTCGGTGTTCCCGACGGGCGCCAGCATCTATCGGCCAAAGGCGAGCCAGCAGGGGCGGTCGCAGTATCCGTTCCGGGCGTTTGCGCAGAACGCCATGCAGAGCACGATGGCATCGCAGGCCATGCTGCCGTTTGGCCCGACCCTGGGGTGCGCCGATCGTATCGGGCAAGAGCAAGGGCAAGGGCAAGGGCAAGGGCAAGGAGCCAGAGGACCAGGAGGCTGCGGACCGGCTGGAATTGTCGGCGCTGCCGCTGGTTGCGTCGCCGGAGCTGGGCAATTCGCTGAACATGTCAATGTATGCGGGCGACCGGCCGGCTGGGTTTGGCGGCATCCTGTCGATTGTCAACCAGCTCTACGAGCAGCAGATGATGTAGTAGATATGTTGAGACTTTTAATTAGGAAACACAAACGCTCCCTGGGAACGTGGCAGCGGGTTCAGTTGGCAGCCTTGGCAGCCGCAGCCTTGGCGATCTTCTCTGCCTTCTCGGCCTCGGCCTCGGCCAGCGCCTTCCTGGCCTTGCGGGCCTGGCGCTCGATGTAAATGTGCCTGCTCTCGATGATGCGATCGATAATGGCGGTGGTGGTCATGTGGAGCGCGGGATGGTCGACCTCGCGGTAGATGCCTCCTTGGGCAGGGCATACGGATCGGTGCCGTCAATGTCCAGCGGCTGGTCGCTGGCGCCATGGACAACGACACTGACATGGTAGACGGACTCCAGCACATCCTTGGCAACGCTGAACGGGGCGCCAATAATGACCTCATCGACATAGCGGCACTGGAGGACGCCCAGCACGCGCTCCTGCAGGTTCATGACAGGGAAATTGCCTCCCTTAACGGCATTGACCGTCTGGTCGTCATGAATGCCGACCAGCAAGTAGTCGCCGAGCTGGCGCGCGCGCTTGAAGAACTCAATATGTCCGGCATGGAAGAGATCAAAGGCACCGTCGACATAAACCACCTTGTCGCCGGGCTTCGGCTCGCGACCCGACGAAAACTGGATGATCTTGTTGCTGGTCGACAGGTAATGCGCAATGCCGGTCAGGGGCCCGGCAGGCGCCGAGCCGTGCGAGAAATCGGCCACCCGCGACTCATCCACGCCCTGCATGGTGAGCGAGCTGCGGGGACCGCGGATATGGTGGTCGCGGGTCACCAGAAGCATGCGGCCCACCAGCTCGGTCGTGGAGATGCCGGCCGTGCGCTTGCACTCCTTGTAGCGCCCGGCGTCCTTGACTATCTGGTAGCAGTCGGTGCCGTCGGCCGCTGTGGTGATGTCGTCACCGTGCACCACAAAGTCGATGTTGTGCTCGTCCAGGGACGCCAGCTCCGTTATGTATGGCGCGTCCTTGACCACCTTCGTCCACCCATTTGCAGGCCGCCACCGCCGCGTACCGCTCGTCCTCGCGCATTACGCACGGACCCTTGTTGCGCTCCACCTCGGCGTCCGAGTGCACTCCCACTACGAGATAGTCGCCCATGGCGCGCGCCTACAAAAAGTACGTCATGGACTATATTAAGCCTGGTCCTTTGTTTTTTTTTTCTTCCTAGGGCCGTCGACGAGCCCATCTTTACTCGCTTATTTTACCTGGCGCAGCGCATTGGCGTG
>NW_024468406.1:0-24086 GCF_002104995.1 Linderina pennispora
CGTGCCTTTTATTTTTCCGCTTGTGAGGCGGATTGATAGCTGCAACACATATCCACTGTAGGGCCTGCTACCATGCTAACAGAGACGGCCGCATCAGCCGTGAAACATTACTAACTCTTATTGCCTGTAGGCGCCTCGGCATACGCCTGTCTATATGGATCTACCCGGAATTGGCTATTTACTGACACAGCCGCGTTGTGGATCTTTTCTCTTTCCCCTCAGTATTAAAGCCACCATTAATAATTGTTTTTTAATACACATCTATACTCCCAACAAATCAGCTCGCTGGCGTGCCTACTCCATGCTGTCTATGATAAGCGACCAGCCTATCTGAAGCTCTCTTGGACGCCAGATGACAGACTTCCAGAGGGCCCTGTTTATAAACAGCTTCAGGCCAAGACTGTTCCATGCATACCTGCAATAGTCAAGAGTGATTCTCTAGCCCATGATGTCAGCTTTGGATATCAGCTGGAGTATTTTCTAATCCAGGACTGCGGTATACCAATTGCTGAATACCTTGGCGTTAAAGTATCATATGGATTATTAAAATACTATGAAGAGAACAGGAAATGAGACATCGACTGCTGCATGGTGTCCTTAAAACCTCTTACCGCTCAGATATAGTGCTGTATTAAAACTGGGATACCAGGCAACGATAGAGCACATTCTAAACTCTCAGGTGAAGTAGCCATAGGTTTGCTCTGGAGACTAGCTCACGTTAATTCGTGTTGAGTTTGACTGATATCTCCTTGCTAGCGCTGATGTCTTCAAGGGTGTGGCAACAGCATGCGAAAGACCAACAGCGAAATACGCAATATCATATAGAGGATATGAGTGTATGATAAAGAATGTAATGATGCCTTCACCTCGCCCAGATAATATTTGAAAATGCAGTCGTCTCAAGAGCTGGTGTAAGGAATTCCAAAATTATGATAAAGCCATCCTCTTTTTGGACGGTATCCAACGACTTGAAGCGCCCGTTTCGTTTGATTCCGAGAGATAGTGTGTGTAGAGAGTGCAGTTATTGCGAAAGTCATCATATCCTCTGGGACAGCCAGTTTGAGAAGAGAGGGCAATCCAGACACCAAAGTAACACATTGCGTCAAGAGATGGAATCGATGGTATATCCACGATGCTTGAGAAAAGAATGACCTGAGTAAGGGTGCTATTCCAGATTTGCACTGATTCGGTATTCTCTATACAATGTCCAGTGTAGTATATGGCTCCAACAATGAGCCAGCGCAGACGAGGAAGTTGAGGGAGAATGTGAATGAGATCAGAAAGATAAACAGGGAACCGAAGATACAGCTTTTCTAATTTCGTCCACAGAATCGTATTGGGGAGTGTGACTGGTAAACTTGTCTGAATATGTAGTTCGGCAGTGGAAGTAGAAAATGGTTTGCTGAAAAGATTCCTTTGCAATAGACCCTGCAGCTTCGTCATGCGCGTTGTCCTTCCGGCCTAAGATGAAAATTGTTTGAGGTTACGAGCTATTAAGTTTGGTCGGGCTGTAGCACCCAAGTAAAGAATATATTGGAGAAAGGAGACAGACCAAGGTAGTCTTAGAGAGATTAATAGGGAGTTGGCGAAAAAAAGGAAGCAAAAGAGACCAGACCAAAGACTGGACCGATTCGAGAATAAAAAAGGAAAGAATAGGAAAAGGGTGAGGAGAAGTAATCTAATTTTCTGATAAAAATAACTAGAACCGGAACATTTCTGAAGATAGAAACTGCAGAGTGTTGGAATTTATCAACTATACTAAGGATAGTACCATTTTCTATTGGTGCGTCTTTGAATAAAGTGAGGGCGCTGGGATCATTGAATGGATAGTAATCTAAACGTAACTCCTTCAACTTTGGAAATGATATAGGCGAGAAATATGTATGCGACTCTTCTGAGGACCCAATTATTTTTGGGTCATGATAGATTGCAAGCTCTGTGAGATTTTCGAAGATAACCGATCCAGGCAGACTGCCTCTAAAGATATGCCATGAATGTGCGATATCAGAATAAAATAGGGTTAAGATCTCAAGTGAAGGTGCGAATATCTTAGGTAGATGCTCGGCACTCTCGCTGCTGATGTGCAGATCCAACCTAGTGAGGTATGAAGAAAAGTATGTGTTGTCTAATTCTGAAAGCACAAAATTTGATAAAATTATTGTTTGTAGCCGAGGTAGGTAAAAGTTTAGCATATCACCAAGTGGAAATACTGGCAGATTCTTCACTGGATACATAAATGCTCTATGAGTCAGATGCTTCCCATGAGGAATGTGAGTTATGAAATATTGTGAGGTTTGCGATAGTCGTTCTCTGACATCATCAGTTATAGGAGGTTTGGTGTCTGAATCCTGCTTTGCCGCCTGCGGATCCTCAATAAAACATATTTTCTCCAATCTAAGCCACTCGACAGTGCTAAATCCAAAAACTCCAAGGATATCTCCAAGAGACGAATAGTCGATGATACAGCCTCGAGATGAGATAATCAGCCTTTGAGTGTAGTGACTATTCTTTGATCTCACAATATGTGGGATGTTGGTTCTCCATAGAATAGGGTGTGGTGATGAGACTGTGAGATGCATGCCTCTGGATGCGAGCTGATTGGAATCAGAGGTGTTGCCATACAGGCGTACCTGGCCAGCAGTTGGCTCACGGCACAAAATAATCGCGGTAGTATAGATACTCTGCTTTATAGTGTCTCTCCAGCGTTGGCAAACTTGGTTTAGCTGGAGGAATGAAATATAGATATCGACATCATCAGGAGTACCCAGCCAAAAAGTGGTATCATATATGGCGACAATTCGCTTAAGAATTTATGGTTTCAGTGTAGCCCAGTGCGCCATTTGAGAAATAGGTGTTTGCGAGGTGGAGTGAAGGAGAGATGGAGTTTCTGTTAACAATAGCTGACAACCTACACTTGTCATGCGCATGTCAATCCTTGTCCACATTTCCCTAATCCTACTCCATCATCCACAATACTTAGCTTCAAGTGTTTACACGGGTCGCATAAATCTAATCTCGCTGCGGAAAGAAAAGGCGCATATACACGCTATGTGTTTCTGAAGGATAAGATGGGATGTAGCATTTCAAACCCGAAGGGAGTAGAAAGAAGTGTAAAAACCACGAGTGTTTCCTGGCATCCCTTCTCAAGCCTCATTGCTGCTCAGATATAGAGAGGCTGCGAAACTGGTATACCAAGCAGCGATGGAGCACGCCTTAAACTCTCCGATGAACCGGCTACCGGTTATACTGGTGAGAAATTCCTGCTAGATTCTGTAAAGTCAACTGGCAATAAAATATCAACACTGATGGTCCCGTGAAGCTGATACTGGGATCTTCTATACAACACTGTCTTAGCGGCTCTGATCTCCACCCACAGATCAGATCAGTTGATCTTTCGGATATGACACTAAGCTGAGTTGCTCCAGGTCCATGTGGTTATCGCGCCACCAGTGCCTTTTGCATTTTGCGTTTCTTCTCCCCCTTCAGCTTCACGACACTTGCTTTTACTTGCCTAACCTCCGGGTTCACTGGGTTCCTTGCCTTCACCTCTCTTTCTTTTGCTAAGCGGATAAACCGAGCCAGACGTAATACAACAATGTCGCACTACGAGCCGTCGCTGTGGGACAAGGCCAAGATGGGCCTGCTCATGGGTGGATCAGTCGGAGCCTGCCTTGGCTGCCTTATCGGATTCTACACGACCATGAAGGTCGGCCCGGGACCGCGCGGATACCTGGGCACGATCGGCCAGTATGCCCTGGGATCAGGAGCCTCGTTCGGGTTCTTCATGATGATCGGAAGCTGCATTCGGTCCGACGATGACCGCCGGCTGACTGCCGAAGACCGCGCGACGCTGCGTGCTGGCATGGAGCGGTGGAAGACGCAGGCGCCGCGCCCAGCTGCATACTACCTGGGCAGCTCTGGCCGTGTCTAGGATGAGAGCAGATTAGCACAAAACGTACATTAAATAAAATTAAATAAGCGGCCGCCGCGATTAACCCACTGTTTACCCTTGGCTGTGGCGCACTCCGGAGAACGACAGCTCATCAACACAGCCTGCCAGGCTAGCAAAGAGGACATGACTCACAACATGTGGATCGATCTTGAGATAAACCAGTAGCGAGAAAAAACTGAAGCCCAGGCTGGACCGCCTTTTTTTCTTCTCCAGCTATCTCGCGCACGACCTTTCTACTTTCAGAACCATGTCACAGGAACGCACCGCCACTGTGTCTCGCAAGACCAATGAGACCGACATCCACATCACACTGGGAGATCGGGTCGCTGGACTCGGCAGCCGAGCAGGTCATCAACATCGACACAGGCATCGGCTTCCTGGACCACATGTACCATGCGCTGGCGAAGCACGGCAAATGGTCGCTGACGCTAAAGTGCACCGGCGACCTGCACATTGACGACCACCACACAGCCGAGGACACGGCCATCGCCCTTGGAATGGCATTCAAGCAGGCGCTGGGCGAGCCGCGCGGCATTCGGCGGTTTGGACATGCGTACTGCCCGCTGGACGAAGCGCTTTCGCGCGCCGTGGTTGACATTTCGGGCCGGCCGCACGCGTCGATTGACTTGGGGCTGAAGCGCGAGATGATTGGCACGCTGTCGTGCGAGATGATCCCGCACGTCTTGGAGTCGTTCGCTACGGCTGCTGGAATTACTCTGCACGTCGATGTGCTGAAGGGCTTCAACGACCACCACCGTGCGGAGTCGGCATTCAAGGCGCTGGCAGTTGCGCTGCGCGAGGCTGTCGCGCGCACAGGATCGAACGATGTTCCTAGCACCAAGGGAGTCCTCTAGAGAGCTAAGAGAAATGCGTCTAGAACAAACATGCTGCTGAAACAAGAATAGCCATTTGATATATATGGTGTACACTGAAATTGTGCATGTTTAAATGTACGTCGGTTTGCATGTATAGTGCATATATTGGATGGACAAAGCTGAGTGACGGATTCATTGCACTACTTTGTTTTATTTCCTACTCTACATGCTTGTCAAGCCAGATTGCCGACCATGATTAGCTCTAGAAATCGAGAAGCCAGTCCACATGTTTTGTGATTTTCAATCCATATAGTAGATTAGTTCTATTTCTAGCAATGCCAAAGATGGCCAAGCGCGCTTTATCGGCACTGCAGCACAAGCCCGTAGAATTAAAAGGGCAGCCAGCAGCACTCCTCGGTGGAGGCGGGTTTGGAGACTGCGGGGGTTTCAGGAGTAGGGCCGTACTTCTGAATAGCGCTTTTCATTTTTTTAAAATCCGCACGTGTAGTGCTTGTGCTTCTTGAGACCACCGAATGAATTGCGCTGGTTGCACATATTGGGAAGGGCAGAATGCATCTTTTGCCTTATCTTTCCCTCTCTCTCTAATCACCCTTTCTCCTCCTTTATACATTGACAGTAAACAACTCCCCTCATGGCCAGCGACACTCTGCGTATTCTACACTTCAATGACGTCTATCATGTGGCGGCCAGCGCCAAGGAGCCGGTTGGCGGCGCAGCGCGGTTCGGCCACCTGATGCACACGCTCCAGCAAAGCGACACGCCAACGCTAACGCTATTTTCAGGCGATGCGTACTTCCCCAGCCTCGAAAGCAGCATCTCCCGCGGCGAGCACATGCTCCCTGTACTGAACAGGCTGAAGATCGACGCGGCAGCCTTTGGCAACCACGAGTTCGACCAGGGCATCGAGGTCCTGGAGGGCCTGATCCAGCGCAACAACTTCCCCTGGGTGATCAGCAACCTGACCGACAAGGACACAGGCGGGCCGGCGGCCACGGGCAGCGTGACGCACTTGGTCAAAGAGGTAGGCGGAATGCGGGTAGGAATCATTGGCATTGTCGAGAAGGAATGGCTTGATACCTTGCCGTGTCTGCCGCCGACGTTCCAGTACCACGATTTCATTGCCGAGGCACGGACAATGGCCGAGAAGCTGCGCGATAAGAGCGACCCGGAGATGGCCTGCGATCTGGTCATCTGTCTGTCGCATATGCGGCTGCCGAACGATATCAAGCTGGCGGATGCCTGCAAGGATGTTGTTGATCTGGTGCTGTCCGGCCACGACCACTTTTACTATCTGGGCTCGGGCATTGACTCGTTCCAGGACCCAAGCAAGGACCTGGTGCCGGAGGACAGTGATGACGTGCAGATGCTTGCCAGCTGGCAGAAGGAGCGCAGCCAGCTGGCCGAGGGCGAGGCAGGCAGGCGGGTGATCAAGAGCGGCACGGATTTCCGCGATCTGAGCGAAATCACGCTGACGCTGGCAAGGCCGGGCGCAGTGAGCAAGGTCGACGTTGTGCGTCACCGCGTCACAAGGCAGATCGAGGAGGAGAAGGAGATCAGCGAAATGGTGGACAAGATCGAGGCGCACCTCAGCAAGGCCATGGACAAGGTGGTTGGGTTCACGACCACAGCCTGGGATGCCCGCTCGACCGTCTGCCGCACGCAGGAAAGCAACATCGGCAGCCTTTCGGCCGACCTGATGCGGCTGTGCTACGCCGAGACCATTGGTGTGCAGATTGGGTTTTTGTGCGGCGGGGCGATCCGCTCCGACAAAGTGTACGAGACCGGGGAGGTCAAGCTGCGCGATATCATGGAGATCTTCCCGTTCGACGACCCGGTGGTGGTGGTCAGGCTGACCGGCGACCAGATCAGACGGGCGTTAGAGAACGGCGTCAGCAAGTGGCCGGCGCAGGAGGGCCGGTTTCCGCAGGTCAGCGGGCTCCGGTTCCAGTTTCGACCCGAGGAGGGCGCCCGGCGACCGCGTGGTGTCGATTATGATCACGGCGTCGGCCAAGGCTGCGGCAAGGGCCGGAAAGCTGGGGATTGCGAAGGACCAGGAGAAGGCCGAGCAGCTGGAGAGACGCACAAAGGATGTGCCGCCGCTGCACCGCGTGGCCATCAAGAACAGCGCCCTGTCGCGCGAGGACTCGGCCACCCCGCCGCAATCCAGGCGCAGCAGCGACGCGTGGGAGTCCGACACCGACGTGGATTCCGAGTACGGCGGCGAAGAAGACGAACTCTTGGATATGTCGGCCGAGTATATTGTGGCTACGCGCGACTACATGTACCAGGGGCATGACGGCTACGAGGCACTGAACGAGGGCGAGCTTCTGCTGGACGAAGAAAACGGAATCTCCTTCTCCAACCTCTACCGCCGGTTCTTCCACGGCCTGGCCGTCACCAATGCGCTCAAATTCAAACTGCACGGCCATGCACAGAGCTGCTCGATTGCGCGCCACAAGAGCCTGCAGCCCGAGCAGGAGGAGCAGCCGGCCAAGCAGTCCGAGTGGAAGCGCCTGATTATCAAGCACGCGGATAACCTCCGGGCTCTGGCAAGAGAGCAGTCCAAGCAGGGGCTGGCCGGCACTATTGCCGAGATCGTGCAGAAATACCACGACCGGCTGGCCGCCAAGGCACAGCTGCTCACGCACCGCCGCACTAATGTCGTCAAGGCGCTGCTGTCCAGTGCCGAGCGGCTGCCTAGCGACCAGCAGCCGCTAAGGGTGGCGCGCACGGCGCTGTTTGGCCATGAGGACACGAGCCGCGTGCCGCTGCCATGTCCCGACGACGAACGGGTACCGAGGAACGACGATCTCGATGGTCTGCTGCCCGGCGTGCCGATCAACCGCAAAGACACCAGGTCATATGCGTCCGAGGAGCTGATTGCGCAGTGGGCGGTTGTGTCGCCAATGGTGGATGGGCGGATCACCAACGTGTCGGATCTCAAGCCATAAGACCCCAAAGGGCATGTCTGGGCAGGTGGTGCAATTCCGCAGCCACCAAGCTAAAGCCGATTCTTATTTCATTTTTCCATTACATTTATTCAGCAAGACAAAAAAAGCCATGGGCCGGGCAGTACGAAACACGCGCATCCCAAGGCACAGCGTGACCTACAAGGCGCTGAACCAGTTCCGCAACACCACTGTGCACTTGATACACACGCACACGAAGCGCGGCTCCTACGACACCGCCAGCCGGCTGCTTCTGTCCACCATCAACGGAGCACGCGCGCCCTTGCAGCGAATCTGGCAGCCCTTCCTGGACACACTCCGGCAGCAGCAGCCAGCACGGTCCCTGGCGCCGTACCTCGACCTGATGCACACCGTCACGCACACGCAATGGCCACAGCTATGCATGTTTGAGCGCATATTCCTCGAGATTCTCGAGCTCGGGTCGATGCGGCGGGCATACGATATTATGACTGTGTTTGTGCAGGAGGCCGGCAGCGGCAGCGCCATGGCCCATGCATTGTATGGGCTTCTGACCGTGAGCCTGCGCGAGGACGAGCTGCAACTGCGGACCAAGGTGAAGGGCGATCTGGAGCGAATCCAGGGCTGCCTACCGCTGGCCAAGGAGGATGTGTGGACCAGCACGAGGTTCACGCTGATGGACGCCGAGTCGCATCTGTTCAGGGCGCTCCAGATCGACCCTGACTGCGATTTCGTCAAGCCGGCGTATGTCCAGGTACTAGTGGCGCTGGGCAGGCAGGAGGATGCCGAGGCGTTTGTGGCAAAGTGGTTGGAGGATGACCAGAGCTTGCTGGCGCGCCGGGCGGCGATGGAGATGGACCAGGTAGGCTTGGAGAGCGCGCTGGAGTACATCCAGGCGGATCCGTTTGCTCTGTCGGCGGACAGATTCAGTGGGATCATCAAAGAGACCCTGCACAAGCCTGAGGATATCGACCAGGACGTTCTCAAGAGGATGATCCGGGTGGTCGTTGATGCTATTGATGTGGGCAACAGCCAGGACAAGTTTGCGTGGAAGTGCCTGGCAAGGCTCTTGGCGCACTTTTCGGCAACAGACCCATGCGAGCGCGACCGCGCTATAGACGGCGTGTGGGAGTGCTGGATGAGCACGCATCTGTGCTCGCACAGCTTTGTGTTTGGCAAGAAGCCGTCGCACATGCAGGTGTACAAGGCGGTGTGCCTGAATCACTTGTCGGATCTGTCGCCAGACCACCCAGCCCAGCTCCTGCTCTGCAACAGCAGCCTGTCCAGAAAGCAGCTAAGGTTTGCCAAGCAAAACTTGCAGGAGTTGTAGTATTTTTGTTCAACTAGAAACAGAGCCCTTTTTGTTACTCCTTGGACCGGTTGAGCTGGGTCTTCAGGCGCTCAAACTCGGCCTGCACGTCCCTATGTGATCCTGTGGTCGATGCTCTCGTCATCCCTGTGGGTCCCACCTGCCGTGGTGGCTGCTGTGGCGAGCTCTTGCCGCTATTGCTAGCTGCTGCCGAGGCGACCCCGCCCTTACGGCCCAGCAGACTCTGGAAAAAGCTCGTCAGCTCTTCGTTCGACGAGCCAGCATCGCCGCTGGCCTGCTTGCTGTGCGACGAGTTGAGTGTCAGCTTGCGCCTGATGGTGCCGTGCTGCGGCTGGTCGCTGGAGGCGACTGGACGGGCCGCCCGATTGCCAGCATTGCGGCCTAGCGAGCCGCCAATCTCGCCGTCGCGTAGGCTGCGACACGGCATTTGCAGGCATTGGTGGCATGCCAGGGGCCTGGCGGGCACCAGAGGCATTGGGGATGGGGCTAGTGTCGACACTGTCAAAGTCCTCGCCGTCATCAGATACATTACCGCTGTTGGTCTCCCGCGGCGACGGCACATCAATGGCAGTTGACAGCGATGACTCGGCGCTGTGCATGCTGCGCAGCAGGTTGGTCACAAACTTGCTGGATGCACCGCCGCTCGGGTGCGGGCGCACATCGTTGTAGCTGGTTTCCTCTCCCTCCTGCCGCATCTGCTCCTCCTGCTCGACGTACAGGCGCTCCAGGAACGACTGGTCGTCCTCAACAGCCACGTGGCTCGCCATGCCTGCTGCTGCTGCTGCCACGGCTGCCACAGTGGTGCTGCCGTCGGCATCCCGACCGGTGCGCCGCTTGGGCGCCGACACAACCTCGCCGAACATTATCAGCACGCTGTTGTTGGTGTCGGCTGGCTCGGGGTCGCTCTGCATGGCTATTCCAAGCGATGCCGCGCTGTTGGCATCGCTGCTGCTTAGCTGCACCGGCGCTGTCACTGATGACTCGCGCGTGGCGCGCTCAACAATCGTCTGGTACCGCTGCGCATCAAACTCCCAGGCGCCCTGCACCGCAGCGACGTCGAATGAATCGCGCAGGTATTTGATCTGGGCAACCGAGTCCCAGCCCGAAGGCACAAACACCACGTCACGGTCAACCACACTGGCACGCAGCCGGAATGGGTACTTTGTCAGGGCAGCCGAGTTCTGTGCAGCCGCCGGAGCACTGGTTGTGGCCGTAGAGCCTGCTCTTGCCCGTGCGCTATCTACCATAGGCTCGGCTGCCACATCAACATCCATTTTGCCTGTTTCATCGTCTGCTGGTGACTCGCCCAGCTGTGTCTCCTCGCCATCAGCATTGGCTGTGGCCAGTGTCGTGGGTGTGCTTAGCAGCCGGTGCACCAGGTAATGGTAGAGCGTCGAGAAGGTCGTCGGGTTATGCGTCGACGTGTAGATCAGCGCTGCTCCGAACCGGAGGCAGATCGCACGCAGAATCTGCTGGATGTAATCAAAGTCCTCCTCCTTGAATGCACGCTCGCGCTCCAACACTGCCATCGAGTCGGCCTTTGTGCACACGACGACCAGCGGCAGGCCAAGATTCTCCTCCAGCACACCCTTGGCTAGCGGCAGCAGCACATCGACGGCCTTTGCTGCCAGCTTCTGCGTGCCTGCCAGCGCTTCCCCGCTGGGCTCTGCCGGTTCCACATACTCCTGCAGAAACCGCTCCAGCCGCTCGCGGCACTCATCCACTGTGGCCTTGCCCAACGTCCACCCGCTTGCGCCCTTGTTCGACGCTGCCTCGCGCCCGCCCGTGTCCTTGCACACGCACTCGATTGCCTCCCCAAGCACATTGCACCAGCGCAGAAGCGACTTGACGAACCGCCAGGGCTTCGACCAGTCGAGCACAATCACCGCTGCCGAGCCGCCAAACGACCGTGCGTCCAGCACGTACTTTAGCAGCTCGCGGTCTGTCGTGCGATCCGAGGCAAGCTGGAAAATGCCGAGCCGTGCAATTGTCTCCTCGTTGTCCTCGTCGCGCACATCCATGTACGAATACGACAGTGCAAGGTCGTGTTTGCTCAGCGTCACCAGCGTTTCGATCTCGCTGAGGGGATCGTTTGTGCCGATTGCTGTGGAGACAGTGCTGCTATCCTGCCCGTTGCCCGTCTGCGGGTGCAACGATGCTTGGAATAGCTGCGAGACGACATTGGTCTTTCCACAGTTCGAGTCGCCCAGCACCAGCACTGTCTTTGCCGCCACTGCCTTTGACGAGCCCACCTGCTGCAGAGCCGACTCCCACAGGTTCTCCGTGTCGCCGCTTTCATCAGTCTTCGGATGTGAATTGCTTGACATTTGGCTGCTGCGAGAAGGTTGTTTTTTTTTTTGTATGTGCGCTAGTGTTTTTGGAGTCTGTAAAAGGGGCAACAATGCGTGCTTTCAAAGTATAGTGTGTCAATCTGCCTCTACCACCAGCGATTATAAACAGGAATTATAGTGGGAGGGCCAAAAGAGCTTTGAAATGCGACTCTCCCTCTGGCTGGGCTTTAACGAAACACACAATTTGACTACAGTGGTTGAAAAAGGCAAACACGAGGGGTGTTTCCATCACTGGCCAAATGAAAACATGGCGATTGGTGGCTCGGCTTGCCCTCAGCCCTCGCAGCCCAAGCCGGCTTAGGGCCAGCAGCGGGTATAAATATCGGCGCGCCGGTCCTTGCCTGCTATCTCCAATCTTTTCTACCCCCTCCATGTCATTTTTCTCTACTGCCACTCTTAAATTAATTCACTCCTACAGACACACAGCCACCATGAGCACTCTCAGCCTTGTTGAACAAGCCAAGCGCAGCGCCGCCTTTGCCGCCGTTGACAAGCACGTCACCCCGTCTGTCCGCGTCCTGGGCGTTGGCAGTGGATCGACCGTCGTCTACGCTGCCGAGCGCCTGCTTGAGCTCAAGAACGAGGGCAAGCTGCACCCCGAGCTGCAGTGCGTGCCTACCAGCTTCCAGTCGAAGCAGCTTATTAACGAGGCTGGCCTGCGCGCCGCCGACCTGGATGAGTATGTCTGCTTCGCATATCAGCCACTTGCGCACGAGGCTTTCCTACACATGGCTGCTTTCGCCCTGTGTTATATGCGAAGGGTGTTGCTAATTCAGTTTTCTTTGTAGCTTGGTCGATGCCGACCCGTCGTCTACCACCTACACTGCCATCGACGTTACTATTGATGGCGCCGACGAGGTAAGTACTGGCTTGCTGATGAAAAGCCCTGCGCCCCTGGCCAGCAGGCAATTATGAAATCCGTCTTATTTCTTCCAACCGATCTGTGTGGTCAATGCTCGCCTTCCTGATCCAGCCCTCTGGGATATAAAAGGGAACCCCCTGCTCGGGTCCAGTGAGAAAAGCTCGCGCACTGTCTTTTACCTCCTGTTCTCCAGCAAATCACGCGATAAGGCGCGTGCAAGCGACAAAGCATCGCCTCACTGATCTCGCTTTCCATATAGGTCGATGCTGAGCTGAATGCCATCAAGGGCGGCGGTGGCGCGCACCTGCGCGAGAAGCTGGTGGCCAATGCCTCGGCAAAGCTGGTTCTGATTGCGGACTACCGCAAGAACTCGCAGGTTCTCGGCCAGAACTGGGACAAGGGCATTCCAGTCGAGGTCTCGCCTATCGCCTGGCAGACCATCAAGCGCCAGCTTGAGCGCCTGGTGCCGCGGTCGCGTGCTCTGGGCGTCCTGGCCACGTCCGATGCCTTTGAGCTCAACCACCCGGTCGCCACGCTGCGCAATGCGGTGCGCAAGGCCGGCCCTGTTGTCACCGACAACGGCAACTTCATTCTGGATGTCCATGTCGGTAGGATTCATGATCCGGTTGCGGTTGAGCAGCTGATTAAGATGGTTCCTGGCGTCGTCGAGGTTGGCGTGTTCAGCCGGATGGCATGCGAAGCGTGGTTCGGCAACGAGGATGGGTCGGTCAGCATGCGTATCCCGCAGTCGGAGACCAAGAAGAAGGACTAGCTTTTCTACTGACACCTGCTTTGTTTTTCTTTTGTCCCATTTATCTCAATTGCTTCCATCCCATTTATGTCCCTGGTCTTTTTTCGCCACCAGCCCATGCCTTCAATGCATTCCCAATAAGCAACACCTTACCATGTTTATTCGCCCCCATATATCTGCATCTGTCACACATGCACGGCTGACGCTCTCCGAGCTCGGCTATGCCTTTGACTCGACCAACGGCACTCTGCTCAACACCACCACCGGCGGGCGCTACGAATTTGAGGTATACCCAGGCAACAAGAAACGCAACCTCAAGCTCTACAACATGCTCGCAGATGCCGCCTCCCGCCATGTCACTGAGCTGCTTACCAGCGACGAAATCGGTATGCAGGCGATCGCCGTGCCCGAAGAATCGCTTGCGCACACCAGTATTTTTATCACACCCGGCGCCCTCGAGTGCGCCAATCTGGTGGTCCTCTGCACTGGCCATGGCCCGCGCCCGGGGGTCTGGGCGTGGAACGTGCTGGTAAAAGAAGGGCTGCGCGCTGGCAGCCTGATCCCGTACATCCAGGCGCTGCATGCCCAGGGGTATGGCGTGCTGGTCATGAACCCAAATGAGAACATTGTTGCGGCAGACGGGCAGCCCGAGACCTATGCAAACATTGAGTCGCTTGGGAAGACTACCGAGATTCGCGGTAACGAGACCCCCGATGAGCACGTCGGATATGTGTGGTCACGCTTTCTCCGTGATAACCATGCGGCAAAGAACATTGCATTTGTGTGCTACAACACAGCTGGCATCTCGGTGGCGAACCTGCTGAAATACGATTTCGACAGGTTTGTGCAGAAATGCGTTGGCATTGCGTTCATTGACTCGGTGCATTCGTCGTTCCAGATGACTGCCCAGCAAATGGTGTGGCTTGCTCACATGGCCAAGCAGTGGGAGACCTCGGTAGAGCCGGCAGACGAGCCGATTGAGAATCCCAACATCGGGTGTCCAGCAGTGTCCTCCGGGAATGACCTGGAGATGCGCGAGATGACTCCGTTTTTATGCAAAGACTCGGTTGTTGATTTTTTGGACGAGAAGTTCCAGGCAGGTCATATAAACGAAGCAGCGATGGTTGCTGAGGCTAATGAGATCGAAATGGCCGGTGTCGAGCTGGTTGATAGCATCCAGGATGCTAACCAGCAGGTCAGCGATGAGGAACACTCAGGGTGGGCGATGTAGCAGCATTTGCCATGACCCCCAGGCAGCTGGTGCACTAAATGGCTAGAAAAATACATTTGAAGCGTATCCAAAACCGGGCATAGCGCAGCATTCTGCTGTATAAATGATGTACATAGATGAGGAGCAATTGCATTATCGAGCGAACGGATTGAAAAACAATACATCTTTTCAAGGCAGGTCGCACCTGCCCGGGTTGCGAGCGCACCACAGAGGCTGCATGGGCTCGGCGTTGACACCACGGCCAACCATGCGGTAGCGCTGCTCGTGCAGGCGCGAGGCAACCTCGCCAGTGGTGCGGACATGGCCGCTGGCGTCCTTCTTTCCGGACCAGCCGGTCTCGGCCATAGCGGCAGCACGGGGCCAGGCACGCGGGTCGAACGAGTGCTCATCGGTCTGCTCGGACCAGATAGCGACCTCAGTGCCGAGCACCAGCTTCTGCTTGGCCGGGTCGGTGATGTTGGCCAGAACATCGTAGTTGTAGACGTGCATCCAGGTCTTGAACGGGTCGCACCACGAGTTGCCGTCCCAGTTCGGCAGCCAGGCACCGTGGCCGCAGTCAAGGTACAGCGACTGGTAGTCGGACGAGACGGCGCGGTAGCCACGGTTGACGGTGTTGGGGACCGAGGCAGAGTCAATCCAGGTCTGGACGATGGTGTCCTTGGGGCATCGAACGGGTGGTGGAACAGGGTCTCCTCCCAGGTGAAGGCAGTCTTCTTCAGGTCCTTGCCAACATAGTTGTGCAGCTTGCCGTACCAGCTGAGAAGCAGGCTCTCGACGGTCTCGTTCTTGTTGGCAGCCAGGTACTTCTGGACATCGGGGTCAGTCTCCCAGCAGTGCATGTTGACCTCATCACCACCAACATGGATGACGTTGTCAGGGAACAGAGCAGCGTACTCCTTGAAGATATTCTTGGCGAACTCAATCGAGCCATCCTTGGCAATGTTGAGCTGACCGCTGGGCGGCTCAGCAGCATACTTGTCCCAGCCAGGCTGCACGTCCAGGCACGACATGATCTCCGGGTGCGACAGGCCGACGGCGTAGGTGTGGCCCGGAACATCGAACTCAGGGATAACGCGGATACCACGGTTCTTGGCGTACTGGACGATATCCTTGATGTCCTTGTACGAGTACAGCTGCTTGTCGGAGTACGCACCCTTCTGGTGCAGCTCGGGGTAGGTCTTGGACTCAATGCCCCACGACTGCGAGTCAACAATGTGCCAGTGCAGCACGTTCAGCTTGTTGTATGACATGGCATCAAGCGTGTGCTTGACTGCGTCAACCGAGTACCAGTTGCGCGAGGTATCGAACAGGACACCACGGTGGGGGAACGCCGGCGCATCCTTGATGCTGATCGGCGTGTTGACCACAACCTTGCTGTTCCCATTCGAGGAAACGAGCTGCGAGAACGTCTCGAGACCACGCACCACACCGTACGGCGACTTGGCCTTGAGCGAGGCCTTGCCGCTGACAGGCACGTCCAGAGTGTAGGACTCATCGGTCTCGAGGCCGAGCGCCTCGTCGGTGCTCTCGACCGAGACAACCAGGCCCTGGAAGTCACCCTGGGTCTTCAGCACGCCGCGCTTGTAGTCAACAGGGGCCAGGAACGACTCGCTGTTGATGATATTGCTGTAGCGCTCGACCGCATCGCGCACAACAGGGCTGGACTGGCCCTGCACCTGGATATCAACCCACCAGACCTGGCTGTTGGACTTGCCCTCTGTGTGCGAGGTAGGGATGGGCCACAGACCGAAGACGGACGGAATGGCGGCGAGAAGGCCGATGGCAGAAGCAGTGATCTTCATTGTTTAAAGAAGGGTATTAGAAGCGATATATGTAGTGGTATTAAGAGAGGGGAGAGGGGTTGTGAGTAGAGAGTCGAGGCTGTATCTGAGGAGAATGAAGGTGTCTAGGGAAGCCACACTGCAGGTTTTATATAGCCCGCGAGGACCATGAGAGCGACACACCGTGTGTCCCAAGAGGCAAGCAGATGACCATTGCTGGCAAGTGAAAAAAGGACCGATGTCCATTTTGGTGCCGAACCACACACCCCCTTCACTTTCATGGCATGGTCGGCCCGCTCCTTCCCCGTCTGGATGGATTGCTATTCAGCATTTTCTGGCAAAGATATTCGGATGATTTGCACCTTGCAATGCCTTTTCATCTCTAGAAGTAATGATGGTGGACGAACACCAGCTGTCAATGAGAATGTCGTCCAGGAGCAGAGATAAAGAGAGGCCGATCCCTCGCTGCTGCATACAAATTGGCCGTAATTTGCTGTTTGCCATTGTAGACGGTCCTTTGTTTAGCCCGTGCAAGTCCTTGGTGTGTATCGCCCTAGGCCAGCAGCGCATTGAGAGTGGTGGGAGACGCTGTCCTGTGCCGGGCTCTGCATCCATTTTTCCAACTCCATTGCAGAGGACATAGGGTATCCTGTTTTCAGCTTGAACCCACCAACACACTCTTAGTGTAAGATGGCCAGGACGTCCTGCTCAATTCTGCCAGACTCAATGGCAAGCACACATGTATCGGCATGGGCCCTATGTTGGCAATCTGCAGCCTCTAAATTGCATATGCACACTAATCATTATTTATAGACATGATGGAAAACTACATGGCATCAGAACAAGTCTGATTGGAACGTGTACCTGAATATTCCTGCATTGTTTTCTCGTGCACGTACCGCTTCTTTGTTTCCATGCACATGTCTCCATATGTCGGTTGTAGTCCGCATCAGGAAGCGTCGAGAGAGCCCAATGAATCCGCGCGAGCAGTCGTTATCGATCCCTTGCTCCACCCAATTCCGCATGCTGGCTTCGCAAGAACATTCGCCAATGATTGCCATAAAAGCAGCGCAAGTGGGCCAAAGCCGGCTCCCGCTTCTCTTCTGGAACAAAATCATGTCAGTCAAGGCAAGTATTTCGGGCCGAACCCATGATGCAGCTGGCTTGCTTGCCATCTATCCCCGATTGTCCATGCTGCCAGCAAATCAGCTGGTTTTATCCCATCCCTCTTTGTCGAAATGTGCCGATCCCAACCCCCTTTTGTGAGATCCACGCAGCGTGCCTTTGCCTTCGGCACCGCCTGCCGTTTGTTTACCTTTGCAACCATCGACCTTGGCCTGCCGCATTGTGGCTCTGCATATGCGGCGGGTTGTTTGCTGGGAAGGGGTCGGGTTTCTGGGTCGATATGCGAGGTAATAGACAACAGCAAGCCAAAAAAAGAGCAAGTGGCTGCTTGTCGAAGTAGCTCGTGGAGGGAGGCAGCAAACAGGGTTGCAACCTGATGCGTATGTCGGAGCGCGTCTACAGGCTACGGGTGATTCAGCCTCGGACACATCCACAGACCCCAAAAGCAGCGGGTCTCGGGGAACAGCAGGTCATGCGGCGGGGATAAAAGAATTTCCAAGCGATTTCCTTCGCTAACACGTTCCCCTAGGCCCATCACGCCCAGGCCAGAGTGTGGGCTCAGAGCCCCTCCTCGTAAATGGCCGACATTTCGGCGATATGGATGACGATCAGCTCTTGGAAATATGGCCCGTGTACGGGTATGCCCCCTTCAATGCACTTCAAACTGGCCGGGTATAAACAGGCAATACATTCTAAAAATATCCACCGGCCTTACAAGTACCGGAGCTCTGCCTGCGAGAACACCTTGGGCGTCCACTTCAGGCATGTGGGGTCGATACGCCGCAGCTTCTTCTTTTTGAACCGCTCGTACTGCTCGATTACGCGCTCGCTCAGCACAATGCAGTGCTGGCCATGGTAGTACCGGATCGCATCAAGACTAAACAGGGCGTGCAGGATATCTTGTGTCGTAAAGCTGGTCATATTGCTTAGATCATCGATGCTGATCTCCGCCGTCAAACCCGACCAGCAGCTCGACCAGCACTTCTGACCAGAACGCACGGTAGCTCAGCAAGCCAAGGTCTGACAGTGGCTTCTCGGGCGATCCCTCCTTGCCCTCGGCTTTGGACAGTTCATACGAGAACTGCATCAGCACACGCCCGTACCCCATGCGCTGGTACTGCGGCAATGTCAGGATACACGCCAGGTTATAGTTGTCCGCTGACTCCTTCTCCTTGCTAAAGTACCCGATGATATGGCAGCCCCGCTCATCGCGCTGCGTCAGAATATAAAACAGGAACGGGTCGACATCGTAGTACAGCGTCTTGTGGTCCAAAAAGCACTTTGAGAGCAGGCACAGATTCCGGCAGTACATCTTTTGCCGCCGCCCGTCAATCTCAAAGAACGAGATGTCGTCCTTGCGGTATATTTCGTTGCCTGGTGGGTGCTGCAGTGTGCACTTTGTACGATGCCGCTCGTACTGCTTGTGGTTGGTATAATAGCATAGGCAAAACTCGCAGATGTACAAGGTTGGCACATATGCTGTTTCAGTCGGGTACGGCGAAAAGTACCACGGCTCGACTTGGAACTCACCCATCTCGATGATATTCAGGTTCTTCATGCGTGCAACCTCGCCGCTCGACTGCGTCATTGATCCTTGTGTCCTTAGCTTCTCAATCTCCTTCTCCTTTGAAAACGTCCCGTCTGTGCCCTGAGGTGCCGTATATGCCGCGTCGTCGTGCCGAATATGCTCGGGGGTCTGCGGCACACTGCCGCTGCCTGTGGCCACAGACGACCCGGTGTTGGTCTTGCGCTTCTTCTCACGTGGCCGAGTGGTGACTCCCGCCGTGAGATGCTTTATTTTTCTTCTTCGGGAATGTCACTGGTTTATCCAGTCGTGCACGTGTGCCGGACACCCATTCGTCGAGACGCTTATTGAACTCAATGTAATGCACGTAGAATTCAAACTCCACCTCGCCCCTTTCGTTCTGCACGGGTGCGTCTTCGGCCGAGCGCTGCACCCGGTGCTGCATGGCCTTGTCGCGGATTGACAGAATTTCGGCTTGCCGGATTTCGTTGTCCTTTTCGAAAAACGCCTTGCACCCAATCGTCAGCTTCGACACGTCGCTGACCGTAGTCATAGCCACCTCCGACTTTTGGCTGGTCGGTGTTCCTGGTCTGCTTCCAGAGCCCATTGGTGATATAGATTTGTAGAGGATGTAGAGATAGTTTACGAGTATTATGAAATTATCAATCCCAAAAATGGCGGGCAGCAAGTATAAGACTTTGATGAAACCTGCAATAATGATGGTCCATACACGTGACTATGATGCTCAGAGATACTACTTGGGTGTAAAACTTTAGCGGCAAGGAAATCGGCGAAAGAGTGTGTTGTCGTATTCAGAGGTCGAAGTCGCTATTCTCCCGGCTATCCAGCAGAATGCTGCCACTATCCGAGCCTGCAACTAGCAAGCTGGTTTTGGTGAACGGACAGATGTCGAAGCAGTTGACAGACATGACATTGAGGCTATTGGTCAGCGTATGCACGCTATGCTCACCAGAGCCACCAGCCCAGCCAGTAACTGCAATTGTGGCATCGTCGGAGCATGACACAACCTTATTGCAATCTCCCGGGTGGAACTGCACCGACCACACATTCGCGCTATGGACACCGAACGCCTCGGTTTGCGGCTCCTTTGGGTTCCTGATGTCCCAAATCATCACCGACCCGTCATCTGTACCCGTGGCGATGCGGTGCGGCTGAGACGGGTGCACATTAACGCACTCAAATGCGACACTGTCAGCCAGTTTAACAAAGGCAGCAGCAATATCGCCAGGCGACCGCCGATCGACGAGCTTGACCTGGCTGGTCCGCGTCGATACGGCGATCTGCTGCGGTGTGGTCCAGCAAATACCGGTAATCACTGTGCTGTCGACATCGTACATTTGCAATGCGGCTAGTCGGGAAATTGGCGCGAACGCAACACGCCCGTCTTCGCCGCAGCTGGCAATCTCGATGTCCATGGCCGGTGCTGGCTGGACAGCAATACCAGTACATACAGCCAACTCACCGTTGGTGTACCGGTGCGCCGTGATGGATTCACTCAACTCCAGTGGCTGTGTGGAATCGGTATCGATGCGATAAACCGACACAGTGCCGTGTGACGATCCGGTAGCAATAGCCGTGCAGTGGCTGCAACAGAAATGCCTGTTACATCACCTTCGTGATTCACACACCCAGCGGGTGTGGCAAATGCCTCAGTGGGCTTGGTAGGCTGCTGGGCGAAGTCCGGATTCGGTGTAGCCCAGAGAGACAGCTCGGCCACAGTTGCGCTGGATCCGGTGACAAAATACAGGTCTGTGTCGTTGTACGCACTGCCAGCATGCGGCTGGAGCCACTGGGTGGCAGTGATCTTGCGTGAAACTGTCTGTATCAGAAGTGAGTCCATGGAGAGAAAGACAAAAGAAGATATAAGCCTGGTGTTTGTAAATCTACTGGCATGAAAATGTAGCAAATACTGGTGTACTAGATTACATTCAACTTTTACTATTAGGGAATTGAGTTGCTGATTGAGTAAAAGCTCAATGAAATATGGCAACTGACCTGCACACAATGCTGGCGACCCTGTCAGAAAGTGCTGGCATTGTGGTGTTGATATCAGGCGGCTGCGGTAGTCATCAGAGCGTGCATGGCTAAGCGAAGCAAGTGCCCAGTATCTGACGAACATGGCATACAGAGAGGAGCGAGCTGCGACCGGACCGAGTCGCGACTCGATACTTCCCCCACAACTTCTAGCCTGCCTTCTAGGGTAATTGCTGCATGGCTCGCATTTTCGATATCAGCATGGGCGGAAACCCGCATACACTTTTCTCTTCAGCTTTTGTTGTTTACGTTTCCTGCCGGCTATCCTAATATCCACGCATAGAACATGAGGGCCTGGAGGTTTCTTACAGCGTTACTGCTTGCAACCGTCGCTTCGGCATCCTACGGCGATCGGCAGCCCGCCTTCAAAAGCTGTGTAACTGCATGCGAGCAAACGGACTGTGCGCCAACTGCCTCTCCATTGCCCCTGCACCTGCGTATGCTGTTCTGGACGTGTGAAAGCAATTGCGACTACAATGCCAGCGGCAACTCACGGTCGCGGCGCAAAAGCAGAACGCGCCTGTGTACCAGTATCACGGCAAGTGGCCGTTTGTGCGGATCTGGGGCGTGCAGGAACCAGCCAGTGTCATCTTCAGCGTGCTGAACGGGTATATGCACCTGAAGAGCTGGCCGCTGGTGCGCAATGGCATATCGAAACAGCACCCGATGCGGCTATGGCTCAGTGTCTTTGTGGTGCTCGGGACATGGACGTGGCTGTGGTCGGCCGTGTTCCATATTCGCGACTTCTCGATCACCGAGAAGCTCGATTACTACTCGGCAGGCCTCAACGTTCTGTACATGTTCTTCCTCGGAGTTGTGCGGCTGTTGCGGCTCAAGACCTGGCGGGAAACGCGGGTTGTAGCCGGGCTCTGCGCGGTCCCGTATTTTATGCATGTCGGGTACCTGTCGTTTATCAAGTTTGACTACCAGTACAACATGCTGGCGAATGCCATCGTCGGCCTGATGAGCAATGTGGCATGGTTCGTGGTGACGTACCAGGCGTACCACCACCGTAACAAGCAGTGGTGGAAGCCCGCAGTTCTGATTCTCTTGACTGATGCCGCCTTTAGCCTCGAGGCCTTCGACTTCCCGCCATTCCTAGACTCGTTCGACGCGCACTCGCTGTGGCATGGAGCCACCATCCTGCTTGTGCCTGAATGGTACGATTTCCTAATCAAGGATGCCCGGTGGGACTCGCACATTGACCAACTGAACAAGGACTGAAATATATTTATGAATGCTCGTACCTAGCGGCCGGCAAAAGATGGGCTGGCGAACAAAGCCGAAGATTACTGAATGGACACCTCACCATCGTTCTCGACGCTGTCAATAGCGGCATGGCCAGTCAGCGATGAGGTGAAGCTGTTCGGAATGGTGGCAGAGATGCCGTTGATGAGCGCCAGAGTGTCACCAAGCTTGCCGCCTGCGCGGTGATTGAGCTCTTGATGGCATCCTTCTCAGCATCTGTGGCACCCTCCTTGAACACAATGATAACCTTCTGGCTGTCCGACATGCTACAAAGAGGAAGGCAGTAGAAGCAAAACTAAGCAAGCATGAACAAGCAGTGCTGGTTCTTGAGCATCGTTTTTTAACAGTACTACTTACATTCTATGGATATTGAGGCTGTAAACTAGGCAAAAGACAAAACAATAAAGACAAGAGAGCTGAGAGACGTCCGCATGACGTGCTCGCTACTCGAAATGCCAAGGAACGATGACGATTAATCAGTGCAATTAGAGAGTTCCCACAAACCACATGACCACACAGATCTGATATAATTTGCTGATCGGGACGTGTCCTGACAGTAGTGAGAGATCTGTAACTTCCCGTTCATTCACGCCAAATCGGCGTGAGTTTTCTGTCTCCAGCTCAGATATCCGAAGGGATGTCAAGCAGCACCCGTGGTTTTTATACTTCTTTCTACTCTCTTCGGGTTTGAAATGGTATCTCTTATATTACCCTTCAGAAACATATAGTGTGTATATACTCCTTTTCTTTCCGCAGCGAGATTAGATCTATGCGACCTGTGTAAACACCTGGGGCCAAGTATTGTGGATGATGGAGTAGGATTAGGGAAACTCCAATGAGGAATGGCTTGTGCATGATACGTGTAGGTTGTCAGCAGTTGTCACCCGAGGCTGTATTTCTCTTCCGTTCTACCTCGCAAACACCTATTTCTCCAATGGCGCACTGGGCTATACTGAAACCATACATTCTTCAGCGAATTGTCGCCATATATGATAACACTTTTTGGCTAGATACTCCTGATAATGTCGATATTTATATTTCATTCCTCCAACTAAACCGAGTTTGCCAACACTGGAGAGACGCTATAAAAGAGAGCCTCTATACTATCGCGATTATCTTGTACTGTGAGCCAACTGCTGACCAGCTACGTCTGTATGGCAACACCTCTGATTCCAATCAGCTCGCATCCAGAGGCATGCATCTCTCAACTTCATCACCACACCCTATTCTATGGAGAACAAACACCTTGCATATTGTGAGATCAAAGAATAGTCACTACACTCAAAGGCTGGTTATCTCATCTCGAGCCTGTACCATCGATTATTTGTCTCTTGGAGATATCCTTGGGGTTTTTGGATTCAGCACTGTCGAGTGGCTTAGATTGGAGAAAATATGTTTTATTGAGGATCCACAGGCGGCAAAGCAGGATTCAGACACCAAACCTCCTATAACTGATGATGTCAGAGAACGACTATCGCAAACCTCACAATATTTCATAACTCACATTCCTCATGGGAAGCATTTGTGTCGTAGTGTATCTATGTATCCAGTGAAGAATCCGCCGTTATTTCCACTTGGTGATATGCTAAACTTTTACTTGCCACGACTACAAACAAGAATTAAATCAAATTTTATACTTTCAGAACTGGGCAATACATGTTTCTCTTCATACATCGCTAGGTTGGATCTGCACATCAACACTAAGAGTGCTGAGCATCTACCTAAGATATTCGCACCTTCACTTGAAATTTTAGCACTGTTTTATTCCGATATCGCACATTCATGGCATATCTTTAGAGGCAGTCTGCCTGGATCGGTTATCTTCGAAAATCTCACAGAGCTTGCAATCTATCATGACCCAAAAATAATTGGATCCTCAGAAGAGTCACATACATATTTCTCGCCTATATCATTTCCAAAGTTGAAGGTATTGACATTCAGGCAACCCCATTCCCTTTGCCACCATGTGCAGATCCAAATCCCCACCTGTATAAACATTGTGGACTGGAACCCCGTCCTCCCTTTTTCTCCTCAGCAATCTCTAGTCCTATTAATTCCATAAAGCTCATAGCTACTGGATTCTCTGAAGGTTAGCATACTAGAATCACGCTC